>NC_055960.1:16335488-16460488 GCF_018492685.1 Alosa sapidissima
ATCACAGCACTGTCAGCTGGTGTACATCTGCCACCTGTAGCCAGAGTCCACTGACCCAGAAGTTGTAACACCTGGTTGTTGTTGTTTATGTTGTTGTTGTGTGTGTGTTGGGGGAGGTAAACAGGCACTAGTGACTTTGGTGGTTTTTAAACTGCCTGATGGACTTTTCATTTCAGAAAAAAAAGATGCCATAGACCTACATCTTGAACGCCTTTGATTGACAACTGAATTGCATTGACAACTGCACTGCATTGACCTGCATACTGTACATCCCATGTCAATCTCTGAGTTCAGAATGTGCGGTTTTGGCCTGCCATAATGACCTGTTCATAATCCTGCATAAATCCATTCCTCTCATTGCTGTCTTCGATCTCTTTAAGATTTCCCTTACCCTGAGAACAAGGTGTGAACTCAGTTTTAAGCAGCTATTGATTGTGTGGTTTGTTGAAGGAATGGCTCAAGGTATTGACCTTCTCTCCCTCTTTGCAGTGTGTCCAATGTGTTATATCCAAACACATGTCAATACATGCAATCCGTCTGTTTCAGAACCTAATGAAACTCACCTTTGTAGTCAGATCAATAATATGTGTCATATTTGTGATTGTATGGAAGTCAACTCAACTGCAACTCCTAGAATCGCTTATAAAATAGCAATTCATGCACCTTAATGTGCTGGAAGTAGGACACTTGACTTGACCCTTAAAACAAAAGGTTAACAAACAAAAGAGGAGAGCTCTTTCTTGTTTACAGACACATGGTGTAACTGTGCACAGACCAAAGCTCTCTTATTTTGCGTTCATTACCTTGGTCTCTTCACCATATAGTCCCATCAATCTATAGTGGATCTTGTGAGTGCTGTTCAAAGAGGTTGTAACTGATGTCATTTTCTGAGGAAAGAAAGAAAACTTTCTCCCTGATGGTTTCTGAAAGAAAGTTTAGTTAAGTTTGAATTACTAGATGGCTCCTCTTAGCTTGTGAGCTTAGAGTCCTGTGCGCTCACTAACTCAGTAGAATACAATCTGTTCAATCTGACAGACCGGGCCCCTTATTGAGAGGTCCATCACGACTGCAGAACGGCATTAGTTTCTGACAGCGCTACTCAACCAGGGTTCGACCAAGGGAAAACAGGTTCTGGAAGGGTGTTTGGCTCGGGGTCATGGTGCAAAGGACCCTAGGGTGAAATTACTCCGAACCATCACTTTAATGAAGGTCAAACAGTAACACTATAGTCATGTCTTGTGTCAAAAGACAGCTTCTGACCCCCCCCCCCCCCCCCCCCCCACACACACACACACACACACACACACTCACATACACACACTAGATTACTGGAGCATTGTAATCAGTGAAGCTGGATTGGGAGTTTTGAAGGCTCATTTTAGTCAATTGCAAGCTGGTCGTCAGGGCCGCCGATCACAAGTGTAGCAGCAGATTTAGCAGAGTTAAAGCGCTATGTGCAGGAGATGATCCTAGCCTCGCCTCTGCTCTGTCCCCGTCTGGCTGTGACAGCTGGACTTGAGTCACAGGAAGTCGGGATAGATATTGGTAGGAATGGGGGTGGGGGGGCAAGCTTCTACCTTCCACCAATCACCATCCCCCTAGCTCCGTGCCACTCTTAGCACTTACATAAAGCGATTAGATAAATATGGAAAAGAAAATATGGGAAATGTAGGCTTGAAGTGATTTCATCTCTCTCTTTTTTTGGTAGTTCTGTTGCGTGTTGAGAGAGTATTTTAAATCAACCTTCAGTGTGTGCTCTCTTTTTTCCATTACACAGTATTATGGAGAGGCATTGCTTAAGAGAGTTTAGTGGTTCTAAAATGAAACGGAAGAAAAAAAGAAGTGGCCGCTGCTGGGGATTTGCTCTTTACAAGCGTATATTAAACTTTCATATCAGCAAAATATTTATCCCTTACAAAAGGAATGCTGTGGTTGGAATTTTCAACCTGCCGATTGCTGTAGAACAACAGCACAATCATTCTGTCCAATACGTTTGCATATTTTTGTCTGTCCCTCAGAGCATCCAGGAGTATGTCATTATTGCCCAGCAAAATGCTGCTCTTCATTTATGCTATATCCGTCAAGAATATGTTTAGCACTGTTGCATTGTTACTGTTTGCCGAGTTATCTGCGGTACCTGTGATGACATGCAGCACTGCTATACAATCATTTCTGTTCCCTGATGATAACAATAGATATTGTGGCTGCCAAGAATGAACCCATTCACAATCGTATTTCCAGCTTTGTCCAGACACACACCTACCAAGAACAGTGTGCATTATGAGTCTCTGATGGTAGAATTGGATAAGTTCATTCCAGGTGTGTATCAGTGTCATGCAGGAAGAGATGACAAAGGGAGGTAATGGAGATATTGCAACTACTTTCTATGCACCTACTGTATTTCACTGTGTGTGTGTGTGTGTGTGTGTGTGTATTTGTGTGTGTGTGTGTGTGTGTGTGTGTGTGTGTGTGTGTGTGTGTGTGTGTGTCTTTTTCAGATGAGTCAGCCTTTGAATATAATTTTTGTGTCGTTTTTCTGTCAGAGTGGATATGTGAGACAGTATGTGGTGAGTGTGTGGTGCCCTACTGGCGTGGTGTGCGAGGAGTAGAGTGATAGGGAAACGGAGATGTGAGAGCAGTTTGCACCAGAAGCCTCGGGGCTCATGGTTTTATCAGTTACTGCGGCTGCAGCATCACTGCACGACTCCCATCCCAGATCAGGCCAGAGACAGTGACGTTAGCAGAGGCAAAATGCTTGTTACATAGACTGAGAAGCCCTTTGCTGTCAGAGGAGTAATGATCTAAATATCGGACGTTTATCCCATTTCATATATGTAGATGCAACCCTATGTTCTGTATACACACACACACACACACACACACACACACACACACACACACACACACACACATACACATACACATACACACACACATTAAAGTTAATCTTCCACATGCATATAAAGATCATTTTCCACATGCATATTCATTCTCTCTCCCTCTCTCTCCTTCTCCATCTGTCTCTTTCTCTCTCATATTTAAAAAAAAATTGTACATGCTGTCAACATCGTCCACATACTCCCTACTCTACATGTAAATAACTTATACTCGAAGTCAAGCAGTCTCCTCATTATGCACTCGTTTACGTCTTAATTTCTTTTCACGCTGAAGTTCTGACTCTTGCCGATATGAGCCTGTCAACAAAATGAGGCGTCCGAGTGACTGGGTTGTCTCCAGAGGCGTGTGTGTCACATCTGTTTTCTGCTGTGGAGCAAATAGCTGTCCCTGCTCTATGCATTTTACATTTTGGGGCCAACTTAAATGTCTTAGACCTCAGATAGGAAGTCCATTAACATATTTTATTAACAGATGCCCTCTAAAATTAGTTCATATTGGGGTTGAGTCGTTTCCCTTCTGACTGGGCCCTTGGGGGAGTGTAGGGGATGCGAGGTCAGGGAGAGCAGGAGAGGGAAATTGATCCCTCAACACAAATAATGCAGGGAAATTACTCAGGTCCCTTGTCTCTCTCTTGCAGCCCATGCATTTGCTACCTCCAAGGTCAAAAGGGCGTGAAGTGGCTCAAAGAGCTGAGTGATGGGCAAGACTTTATACATCTGTACTTGCCATCTGAATGCGTCGCATGGTGGCTTTTATGTTACAAGGCTGTAACAGACGGCTAGGCGATAGAAAGCTGTGGGCGTGGTGTTTGTGGTACTGTGTGATGTTAGTGTTATTGTTGCGTCACTTGAAGTAGTGACGCAGATGCTGCTGTTTTTGTCCTGCTTGTTCATTAGCTACTGTGTTATCTGTGAACCACATACACACCAGATCTAACATCTTAGCTTCTTTAGCAAGGCAGGTTAAGACCATGATTGCATACTTTAGGACTAGTGCATCTTCTGATAATGAGTTTTGCACCACCCTGTTTAACTTGCCTCTACACATGGACAGAGAAAAACCCTCATTCTGAGTCATTTACTGCAATTACATGTAATGGAAGTAGCTTGTGCTGAAGTGATTACAACCACAATGACTCATGAATATTGTAAAATATGTCCACTAGATGTATGATAAGGTGTGGCATGAATTTTGCACATGGACAAATGTCTGGCTTACCACAAATGTCTTGTTTTGTTTTGTTGGCCACTTTTTGTAGTTTGTTTTCTTATAGTACATGTCCTGCTTTGCCATTTTATACCTTGCTGTCACCTTTTGCTGCTCTAAGAATGCACATTTCTCCATTGTGGGACAAATAAAAGAATATCTTGTCTAATCTTATCTCCGTCTGAAGGCTGATCTAATATTTGCAACAATACTAATGTGTCATCTCTGCTTCAGCGTGAGAAGGAGAATGCTTACATTAAAGGTTATGTTATAGGCAATTTCATGTACCTATAGCATAAATCTGCACTTAAAGCACAAGACATCCTCTGAGTACCCAGTCGCCTGGAGATGCGGAAGCTTTATTGAAACAGCAACTGCAGAGCGTTTACGTGGTTGCCCTTAGTAATGCTGCAAAAGAATCATTATTCCACAAGAACTGTTCATTTTACAAGAACTATTTTTTTTTTTTGCCTACTGTTTGTTTGTTGAGCACAGTGCATCAATTCAGAACAGCCACCTCTGTAGACACAGTTATTCAGTTGAGGGAAATTGCTTCACTTTATGTGACATTCTAGTTATGATGTTTTTCGATAGAACTGAACGCACAATGTTGGACTGTTGAAAGATGAACAGGTAATGAAGGCCTGCAACCAAAAGCAATCCTACTCTACTGTGCAGAGCAGCTGTTCAACAACTGACCTTACACACTGTAAAGGTCTGGCCTCAGGTTTTTTTACTTTACATTTTCCTTTAAGGGTTCCAGCAGCCCGCTAAATGTCTTCATGTCTTTAAGTGTGCCCAAAGTGGAGTGGAGCTGTGGGGTGGAGTGGCAAAGTGTTCTCAGAGCAAGTGCAGACAGTTGGAAGTCCGAGAACATCCAGTGTTTCTGCTAGATTTTTTTTTTAACAGTGGCTGATATTCGGTACCGGTACTCAGCGGTGCTTTTTTCTGGTACTTTACTCTCTCTGAATCTGTAGTGGGTGACTGTTGACTGTTGAATGTATTGGTGGAGCTACCAAGTTTAGTCCAACAAAATGGTGGATTTGCATTAGGCCTACTTGCTGCTAATATACACATGTGCTGATTAACAGAATGATTTGTTCTGGTTTGATTTCATCAGGTTTTACTTAAATGTGGGATCACAATCCTGGGAAAAAAAGAGGCTGCCAAACTAAAGCCCCTCTGCTGAAGCAACCTGCCATTATTGCTTCTTTCAACCCCTCAAACAGCTTAAGCTGAGACAGAGAGCTGAATAAGACAACTAGGCTACAATTATGCTTATCACGTGAAAGTCAACTATATTCTGCACATGCTTCTCTCTGCACAAACACACTTCAAAACAAATCTGAACAGTGCCAAAAGACATTGTGGCCAAAAATATACTGTATTACCTCTGCTGTGGTTTTGCACTGGTCTCACCAGGATGTACTCTCCTCCAGTGCCGGAAGTTGGCATCGGTTGATTTAACGTGAATGGGTATTCGGTAACACTGACTTCATTTGTTAAGTACTGTTAAAAGTACAGAGTTCGGTGTCAAGCCCTAGTGTCCTTTTGACAATTACATCACATGGAGGCAGCTGCCTTTGAGCTGTGACCATTCAGGGATTACAGAATGTCACAATCGGTCTCAGTCGGACAAGCTTCAAAAACAACTGCTCCCATCGCCCATGCCCACGCCCACGCCCACGCCCACGCCTACACCCACACCCACACACCCACACCCACCCTCGCCCTCATCCACATCCCACATCAGACTCTTCCCACTGTCTTTTGCTTTGTTGTGTCCTAATGTGGATTATGTGATGTGCTTATCATGTTTAAACATGGACACTGTGTGATAACAATCACCCATCAAACCCACGCATCATGCATAGGCAGCCCACTACAGTGTAGGGAGCTCACAGACTATGCATAACACTGGGCTACATATATGTGCATATTTGAGCTTGAGGAGGTTTTCCTTTTGCAAGAAAGCATCTTCAAATGCAGGTTGCTGCGTAGAGAAGTGGATTTGTTTGGTGTCACCGTGACCTCCATCTGAGCAACAGTGGGCCTGGGCGCGCTCCGTCTGCGTTAGAGATGCACATAATAAAATATCAGCACAGCTTTCATTACCATTTATAAAGTATGTCAAATATGAGATGGTACGTCTGGAGATGCATCTGCTCTGTTCTGCTGCCTGGAGACAGAGAGAGAGAGAGAGAGAGAGAGAGAGAGAGAGAGAGAGAGAGAGAGAGAGAGAGAGAAAAAGAGAAAAAGCAAAATATAAAGGTGATTTCATGCAGGTGGACAAGGGCAAGCTTACGGGCGGCAGAGAAATATTCATGCGAGCAACAGCCGTGTGGAACCTGTTATTGCCTGGTCTTGGTGGCAAACAACACCTTACCTGGAGTAATAAAGAATTCCATTTGAATCTCTGACAGTTAACCGGGCTGCCTGCCCGTCATAAGCTGCAATCCCTCTCTGCATTTATTCCCCTCCGATCTGCGTGCAGCTGCTCTTGTTAACACTGTCAGTGGAGGCGGTCGTCTCCATCACTCAGCATCGACGCTGACGGAACTGATTTTTTTTTTACCCCCCCCCACTCTTTTTTTATGTCTTTTACATTCCTCCAAGGCTGCCCATGCGTTTTACCTCTTAAGACCTTTCACTACATGTGTGTGTGTCTTTTTTATTTTTATTTCTACTAAGCGTTGACCCAGATTCCGCCTACACATTCATAGGAGGTAGCGTCACATGAGGAGGGGGAGCATTTCATGATGAGCGACGGCGCACGGCTGGATAAAACAGACGTCTTAGCCGCTGTGTTCCTCTTGAGTTGCGTTTGTGTCGTTTGACCCTGTGAGCGCATTTGAAAGGCGTGTGGTGTTAGTTCACCTCTCTTTGTCGCTTCGCATCAGCGTGACATGCTGCTGCTCCTCCTCTTGGTGTCATAAGCCCAGGCAGCTGTGGTGACTGTCTAATGGTATTGGGCGTGGTGTTGGTGGTGGTAGGTTGTCTGTGTGTGTGTGTGTGTGTGTGTGTGTGTGTGTGTGTGTGTGTGTGGTGGTGGGGAGTCCAGTCTCCCCAATCCCTCACACCCTGAAGAGGAGGCTTACTTTCGCAAGGGGAGCAGCTTTCAGATTAAGAGAGAGGGAATAAAAACATGGTGAGAGTGAGAGAAGGGGAAAGAGAGATAGAGAGAGAGAGAGATGGAGAGAGAGAGAGAGAAGGGGAGGGAGAGAGAGAGAGAGAGGAGGGGGGTGAAAGCGCCTAATCCATGAGCTGACGTCAGGTTGGACGGGCGAGAAAGTGGCGCGGAGGCGGAAGGGGATTGTGTGGGCCGCACATCTTCTGACAACAGATTATTTCCCATCACGTGCACCAACTTCTTCCCAGGAGATGAACAGCGGCTTTATTTCCTAACGGGGCAGGGATCTTGGAGGCGTGTTTGCAGAGGAGTTTGCCTCTCTCATGTTTGCCATCACACACACACACACACACACACACACACACACACACACACACACATGCATAAACATCCACATGTCTGCATGCAAACAAACACACAGATGCATAAGCACTTACACACGTACACTTGCAAACACTGCAAAACATCCACGCAGTTAGTCAACAACGACACAAAACAGAAAAATAGAAGTATGAAATTAAATGTGACCCTAGAGACTTCCATTATCAAGCCTCATGCAAAACCTAAGATTGTTTTTTTTTTTTCGTGGCTCAAGCTTCCTCACGTCTCAGTGTTGCAGCTTGTGAGTGGGTGGGTGAAAACCTAATTCCATGGTGAAGATTAGAGGATACCGAGGTATCACGAGTGTGGCTTCTACTGTAATCAAAGCAGCAGCAGAAGCAGAGAGGAACGCAGTCATCACACACTCTCTCTGTGTTTGAGAGACCGCCACAGGGACAATGTTTGTGTCTGAGGCTGTGTTTGTTGGGGTGGTTTAAATTATGTGGGTTTGTGTTTGAATAAAAAGACCGGAAGTGGGCCGAGTTTAAAATAGCAGCTGTTTAAAATTAAAGGCTGTTCTTACATCTGCTGCAATTCACCTCTTACTAAATTGTAGAGAATGATGAATGATAGGTAAATTAATATGCCATACTCTGTTAGCAGCAGGCTAGTTTGGTGTGATTGACACTTCTCATATATTTGATACATGTTTAATTATCTCCATTACAGTCTTTAAGGCATAAGTCTGATGTAAACAGCAGTTCTTTGAATACTCTGGCCTGCTTGGAGAAAGCTACATTTATCCAACATTGTGCATGTAGATCATCATTATACTATGAGAGAAGGATAGGCATTCTCCTTTATTTCATCAGCTAATCAGCTAGATGTAATATTTACACTATTATAATCTATGTATATATATATGATGATATATATGATAGATATATATGATTGATGATAGATAGGGCACATGAATGTCTCTTAGTGTTGTTATAACAGAGCTCTCGGATATATCATGTTTGCATGTGAATAACCCCCATCGGAGGCACTGGCACATGAAAGAAGTCTTCACATTAGTCCCCATCATGGACATCATGGACATGATGCAGAGGCAACTCTGCAGCAGTAGCAAACTAAACAACAGGAAAAGATGCACATGGTGAAGGGAGGATTTCCTTCCATTACTATATCATGTGTTGCCTCGGAGCGTCTCTGAATATTCATGCACACGTTTCCTTCTGATATGAATCAGAGAAGCATACATAATGCATCAAATCAGGAATGTCCACAGCATGGATAAAGATCTTTCATGACTCTTAGCCATGTTTACAATAAGGACACTGAACACTGCATATATACAACCACGGAAAGATCAACACAAACAACAACACTGAGGTATTTTTAGAACTAACCCACCTTTCTGTTTCTTTTCCCCCTAATTTGTTACCAAGATGAAAAATGTGAAACTACTCATGAGGTTAGAAGCAGAATTAGTCACAAGATTCAGGACTTGTGCGTGAGAGCTTGGACGCAGGCTGTTTTATTTTTGGTAGGACAAGAGGAGTAGAGGTCAGTGACCCAAATTCAGCACATATGTGGTGCGACAGCGGCACGATTAACCTACTGTCCACAAAATGATCAACTGCGGAGCCAGAAATATGGGCTTAGCCTATGCTCTTATGTGCTTAAACAGTGCATGTATTTTGAGGGGGCATTCAGAGCCAGTTTGCGTGTGTTTTCTGTCTCTGGTGGGACTGCATGCATGGCCTTGTGGTCTCCTGAGTTGACGGCATCAAGTTGATGTCGCAAAGAAAGCTTCCATATGTGAAAAGAGCACAAAAGAACTGGAGAACTGATAGGAATAATTCACATGGCACATTCATAACCACTCAGCCTGAATCAATTACTGTTGGGCATACATCCTTTACATAGCATATATCTTATCTTGCTGTAGAGATTGTTGTATAATCTCATTGTTTTCTCTGTTTGTGCGTGTGGGATGTACTGTATGCATGAACTGCTGCACACTCAGATTGTAGATAAGAGGGAGAATTGGAGACCAGAATCAATTTAAAGAACTCCTGACAGCTAACGGTTTAAGTGGAGTTGGCTTTTCTACATTGAAAGTTAATGAAGAGCCGGTGGAGGGTAGAGGTAGACATCTGTTATCACTTGAAGGCAGAATACTGTGCTTAGCTAATGCTTGGTGTGCCTTTGCAGAGCAAGAGCCAGACAGCAATGCTTTTTATAACCTTGGCCAGTCGATGCTCCACACCAACACAAAAGCACAACTGTGCAAGTTCAAACTGCAGTTCAATACGTCTTAATTTAATTTCATCATATACACAGTGTCTGAAGTTGTCTTCCCTCTATATACTGCACATTATACAAAATATTTGTTTTCTTTTGTCTTTTGTCATTTATTATTTAACCCTGTCGAAATAAATATACTGACATCAATAACCATCACCATGAGCTTGATAAGTGACTACAGAATGGATGGCTATGTGTCATATGCTGCAGGTAATGCTTGATTCAACGCATCATGTACTGTATTTAAGTTAATATTCATTCTGTGCACTGGGTACCTAATATAGCAGAAGTCCACAATAGTGAAATAGAGGCATTATAATAAGGCAGAATCAGTTTCCTTACTAACACACAAAGAAATATAAAAAAGAAAAAGAAACCCCAATAGAATTGACATTACGCCCCCAAAGAGAGAGAGAGAGAGAGAGAGAGAGAGAGAGAGAGAGAGAGAGAGAGTGAGAGAGAGAGAAACACAGAAAAAGACCTGACAATAAACGCCCAAAATAGGCCCACTTAGTCTGGGATGTCAGTTCCTGCACATGGAGTTGTGTGTGGGTGGTGACACTCCCAGTAATGTTTTGAGGTCTACTTCCAGAAGTGAATTTGAAAAAAAAAAGTTAAGAGAACATCATACAAAAGGTAGAGTGCACAAGTGCAAATCAAACAGCCTTGTAGAATTACAGAATATTACTTGAGAAGAATGAAAAACTCCTTCCTGCTATTTTGCAACCCTTTATTCCAACTTGATTTTTCCGGCTTGTAGTCAAGAGTTCAAGCTATTATGCAGAATAAGTATTATGTAGATTATAAACTTAAATAACAGTGTATCTGCTTTCCTTGACTTTTTAAATAGCACTTTCACGTGTCAAATAAGGGCACACTGACATTTTTTCTGGCAAAAAGCAACATTTTCCCTTGATTGCAAGACTATGGTAGTAATTGAAAGTCTTTGAATGAAATAGCATTTTTAATAGCAATTCCTCAGAGAATGTCGTCATTGTTATGTGTGTGATGTTGGTGCATGTGGCTTGTTTCATAGTGTGCTGTCTAGGCACCATTGATGGTCAAATAATTTGAGGATATTTGTGGCATTATTATGACTCAGAGAAATGTAAAAAGGGAATTATCCTGTGTAATTTTACTGTGACTTACTTTGTTATTTAGGTAACAAGATATCTGAACTGGTAGGCAGATACATAGATGAGTCATCCAAGAGTCTTTTTCAGCAGTGATGGACAAAGTAAAATGTTCCTTATACAGTAAATGTTGGGGGCAGCCGTGGCCTACTGGTTAGCGCTTCGGACTTGTAACTGGAGGGTTGCCGGTTCGAACCCCGACCAGCAGGCACGGCTGAAGTGCCCTTGAGCAAGGCACCTAACCCCTCACTGCTCCCCGAGCGCCGCTGTTGTGCAGGCAGCTCACTGCGCCGGGATTAGTGTGTGCTTCACCTCACTGTGTGTACACTGAGTGTATTCACAGATTGGGATAAATGCAGAGACCAAATTTCCCTCACGGGATCAAAAGAGTATATATAATTATACTTATACTTATGTTGGATGACAAACAATGGATGATCAACAGTCAAAACACAGAATCCTTCTAGGCTCAAAGTAAAGCACCTGAGTGATTAGGATGACACATAAAAAAAGCAGAAGTAGCTGAAGCTAATCAACCACAGAATGGTGGACCTGCATTAACCCTTTCAATCATGACAGGTGACCAGGTCACTCTGGATGAAATTCCAGAGCTGTTGAGGTCTCCCCATGAGATCTGGTCCGTTCGCTAGCCCCTGCCATTATTCCTCCCCCTGCGATTACCTTTGACAGACTCCGCCAAGGTTACATTATGTTAATGCTGTCAAAAGATTGTATTATGGTAATGCTAGAGATATGTCAGATTTGAACGGGGCGGGGGAGGAGGATGTGGGGTGACATCGGTAGATTAGCAATTTGCACTCACTATTGGCAGGCTCAATCAAAGCAAGACATTGGCCAATTAAAGGAAGGTATTGGAGCCGGGGGGGTGGTTGTTGAGCAGGGAGAGTGAAGACAGAGTGTGAGGCTGGAAGCGGGGGTCCTGTGCCCTGTGAATACTGTAGCAGGTACAAAATAGGCTGATTTGATCAGGAGGAAAAGGCAGTTATTGCCCAGGAAGGACGCTGATGATGGTGGTGGCAGTCGAGTCGGGAGAGAAGAAGTGTCTGCATGGCTTTGAAATGAGCAGCAACACTCCCTGTCACTCACCGCACATTTCACTAGAACATGCATATATTCCTCCCTCCAGAATGTTTTTCAGTTTTCTTTAATATCTTGTAATCAAATTGCTTCAGTTATTGCTGTAAGGTACATTGGACTCAAGTATACAGTAGATGGCATATGGATAGAAAAATGTTGTTTACATTCACAACTTGATGTATTGTTTTCCATTTGGACAAACAACTGTGCATACATGTGGCGATGGCATGAATGTGATTCATTTTATTGTTTGTCATTGTTAATATTCTATATTGAAGTGCAGTTCCTGGAATACTATTTGCAATAGCCAAAACCAAGCCATCTACAGTAGCACATTGTGAACACACACACACACACACACTCACAGACACACACACAGTTTCTCGCTCTCTCTCAGGTTGTGTTTATCTCTCTAGAGAGGACATTCACACCATGGCTGCCTGTGTCAGTTAGCAGCGGCGAAACCCCAACTATGTGGATGACTGTCGGGACACTTCTTCACCGATCATTAATTTCCACAGCGCTCATCCGCTTTAATTAGTCGCTGCCACCACCGTCTCACCCCGAAACTCTCTCTCTCTCACACACACACACACACACACACACACACACACACACACACACACACACACACACACACACACACACAATCTAACAAACACACACACACACACTCTAACAAACACACACACACACCGGTGAGCTCTTGATATCAAGCCTCAGTAATCGCTGGCGGTTGGTGTTTTGATCAATACTTAACTCTGGTGTCAGGAGGAACAGCTATTTAATGGATGTATTACTAGTAAATGGTCTGAGAGGGTCGGCTCCATCACTGTTGAGCAGTGATGCCACTTGCCACTGTTCAGGTATGCCTACTTTTCTGCATGTCAGAGGGCGCCCAACGTACCCCCACATTGTGGGACCGGCTCCACGGCTATAATCCAGCTGTGCATCCCGCAGATGCCTCTGGCCCCCACGCAGCGTAGCCAGAGGTAACAGGTGCGCCGCTAAGCTGCCTCCTCTGTCAGGCGCCCAAACGAGTCCGGGTGCTGATGCGAGCTATTAATTAAAACAACTGATGTGCTCGGAAAGTCACCATTTGGCTGCTGTCTTCATTTGGAGCCAGACCGCGGCTGCCAGAAACACGGATTAGGGAAAGGGTAGAGGCGTGCAGGCGTGCCCCCCCCACCCCCCCAGTCAGTCTATTCCACCGGATGTCGTGCCACCGCGCGGGCTGGGTACAGATGCAGCACTGGGAGTAGAGCTGGGCTCTGGCGAAATGTCAAGATATTTATAACCACCCACATTAACAATAGTTAATGAAGCAGTGGCGGTGGTTTTTGCTGGAAGTGCAAAGTGGAGCGGGCCCAAAACAGAACACTGTTGTGTTTGCAAAATGGCATCTTGACAAAATCTTTTTAGAGCCCAAAGTTTATGCAGTCAGTTGTGCATTTCATGTTTCACAGAGATCTGTTATCTTTCTCAATACAACGTTTTCAGCTCTCTATGAGGTTTCAGGGTTTAATCCATATAATAACTGTAGAAGTATTTTTATAGCCAGTATGGGAAAAGAACTGGTTCAAAGAGTAAGCATCCCTGTGATTAAGAAAATAGGCTCATAAGCTAATGGTATGTCATTTTCATGATTTTAATGTTCAAGTACTGTCTGTATTTTCTTTATATTGAGTTTTAATGTAGACATGTGAAGGCAGTGTAGTTTTACAACAAGCAAGGAAGGGAAAGAGCAGAAACAAGAGAGAGAGTTGTAGTCATTTGAACGCTCTGCCTCCCTCCTGTGTAGCAGCTGAGTGCACTACGCCATGGATGGACTCGTCTCCGTGGACGAGTCTTGCCACTCCAGACACTTCTCTTTTTTCTTTCTTCTTTTTCTTTTTCTTTTAAAAAAAAAAAAAGCCACGGGACGCGTCGGAACAAGCGAGGGGAGGAAGAGCCGCAGAGGAATGGGCGCCCGCCAAGTCCCCCACTGCGTGTTTATAGCCCTCATCAGTTTGAAATGTCAGGCCAGCCAGGGGAGTTCCAGCGGGCTTCTCGACAAATGCTCCGTGCTCTACTCCGGAGAGCCCTGGACCAAATCAACCACCTGCCTACCTTTACTGCCAGCGTCTGCAATGGACAATCAATACAGACACACGAAAGAGAGGGGAAAAAAACATAAAAGAGAGAGAGAGAAAGCTGTATTTCAGGAGTCTCTGTTAGTGGAGTGTGGTGTGCTGTTGTGCACACACATCTTAGTAAACAATTAGGGAAGGGTCTCAGAGGGTCCAGCGACTCGTCCTCGTCTAATCCATGGTTTGTAGTTGGGGCGATTTAGTCCAGCGAGGCCTGGCGCTGCCTCTATTGATTGGTGCATGGCCCACTGCCTTAGTGGGAAATTGGCTTTAAATGCTGGACTAACTTGGCCCTCTGTAGGAGCCGTGGCAGGGGAAACTGTGGCACTCCAGGTGGGACTCACCACGGGTTAACAAGGTCAAGTGGATTGTGTGTGTGTGTGTGTGTGTGTGCGTGTGTGTGTGTGTGTGTGTGTGTGTGTGTGTGTGTGTGTGGATGGTGGGACACACCCAAATGTGTGTGTGTCTGGGATACGGGAGCTCTATGTTATTTTAGTACACCTGACACACTCCTTTACCCCCCTCTTTCTCTCTCTCTCTCTCTCTTCCACCACTTTTGTGTTCTCAGCAATTGGCCTGCAGCCAGTCGGTGATCAGATCTACTGCGCTCAAGCAAACAGCCATAAATGGCTTTTAGATGCCTTCCTTAACTTCTCCATCCCCTCATAGAGTTACAGCAGGGAGTTATACCCCACTTGCCCTCAGCATGTACGCTAGATTGTTATAAAGCTCGGAGCCTGTTGTTGTTTCCTGAAATATAATATTCATAGTGGCTTTTTCTTTACTATTCTTCTACTTGTGTGGGCTAGATGCCGAGCTGAGTGCATACAGTCTAATAGTCAGTTTGATCTGCTATTGAGAATCTGATGTTTTGATATTTTAGGTGCAACCGAGTGTAACCTAGATCCAGATGAATCAGAGTGTGTTGTCGCTGTTTTATAACTCGGCATAGCGTGAATTTGGAGCTGATCCTTAACTGAATGAGAAGGGTGAGATGCGGCTGGCTCGCATAGGGCATCCCTGACACCAGACTCAGACACAGCTGGACGCTGGGAATTGATTAAATTCTCGATTAAATGCCAGACCAGGCTGTCTGGCAGCTTAATTCAAAGACATATGCATATAATCTGGTCTTTGTAAATTATTGCCCTTCCTTTTATATTATGTTTGTTTGTCATTCTTTCTTTCTTTCTCTCTTGACTCGCTCTCTCTCTCGCTTATTTTCATTCAAACCTGCTCCCTCCCACAACCTCCTCCTTGTTCACTGTGAGATGCACATATCGCACTAATGCGCAGACTCCGTCTGGCGAACCTTGGGGTAACGTGCCGGAGGCTCAGGAGAGCATGTTTGAGAGGATTACAACTTTCCAAAGTCGCTGTGAGCGTATACATCCCGAGCAATCCGCATTTGTTTGCTGAATGCTTCAGATGGCTCATGAACCAGGGTGCGTGTTTTGTCGCTGGGGCTCTGATATTCTAACAAACGAGGGCTTTAAAGAAGTTCCTCTGTGAATAATTCAATGTAGTATTGTAGGATGTCATGTTAGCAAAATATCACTACCAGTGATTGCTGCTATTACACCTGTACTCCAAGCTGTGGTCCACAAGGTCAACCGCAGTCTAGTCCTCACTAAAGATTTATAGGATCTGCCACTCCCCACACAGAGCATTTCTAACAGATATAACTTCAGCCCAAAGCACACTTTCAACAGATCTGCTCATAGTTCCTTCCTGCCCAAGTAGTGTTTCTCCATCAGCCTAAAGAAAGGAAATAGAGAAGGAGAGGAAGGGAAGGAGGCAGCTCTGTCTGACACACCTACTTAAAGTGCCGGGATGCGTGACGGCCGTTTGCTGTTATCCGCGCGCTCATGCCCACCTGTCAGCGCGGTGTCAGCGGGTGATCTGGAGCCTGATGCTACTGACCCACTTAGCTGCCCTCTCTCCTTTTCCCTCCTCTCCGCCACTCTCTCCCAGTGATGCGGGAATGGGACCCAGCCCTGATCCCCCACACTCCCTTGCTCGCCACCCCCCCCCCCCCCCCCCCCACACACACCACCACCACCCCCACCCCCTAGACCTCATGATCCTTGCATGGCTTTGCCCTGCGGAGTCACAGCATCTGTTCCAATTCCATGTGATACCAGGTGTTCCAGATCCGCCGAGGATTATGAAAGAGTCACCAGCACGCTAGCTCTCCCATTCTCTCCATCTCTCTCTCTCATCCGTTTCCTCGAAATCACTCCACTGCTAATCCGCTGCGAAATTCTAAGGGATGCTTTTCATCTTTTGCTTTTAGACAAACTGTCCTGTGATGCGCCATTGTTGGTTTATTATTTATTTTCTCATTTTCATTGCTGTTGTTGTGCGTTAGTATGTGTCCATTGTGAAGCTAAAAAGAAACTGCTAATGTCTTTCAAAACAGAGGGTAAAATATGACTGTGTAAAGCTATGTGGACACATTACATACTGCAACAGGTCTGTGGTGATAAACATGTCTTCCATGGGCTAGACTGTTGCCCCCCATGGTGGTTCTCCCTAGCATGCAGATTTATAGATAATCCAGACATATAGCTGTAATTGCAACTGACTGCAGTCCTCCAACCAAGACAGATAGCCCCCCCCCCCCCCCCCCCCCAGAACACACATAGTGTACATTTCAAAACATCATGCTTTCAGGCTGAAAAGGGGCTTCTCTACTATTCACTGGCTCCAGAGTCGGTGTGTTCTTTTGTAATAGTGTATTTGACACTGATGAAAGCTGTATGTAAAATGAAAAACAGATAAACATTATAGCGTATGGTATTGTAAAGTGCAGTAAACAAGGTAAATACTGTCACACTTCTGTGACTATAAATAGTTAAGTGGCAAGCTGTTCATCATTTTTTTTTGTTGACAATTGTGGGTTATTAAAATATAACTGCAGCTGGTTTTGTGGGCCTCTCAAACCTTTACATCTTAATGTCAGACTAATAGATTTACCACTGAGAGACAACTCTTAACCTTCTCTGCTTAACAAAGAGAGTATGAACCCCGTGCATTTGAATTTCCAGTCTTGTGAAGCATTGCAAGCCTTGTGATAGTCTTTTGGGCCCTTGAGTGCGCCTTTTGACAGATGTAATTTCAGAGCCTCCAAATGTTGTCTCTTAAAAAAAAAAAAAAAAGCGAGACCACAATTTTCAGACCAATTCTCATCATGAGGTCCTATTGATTTCATGTTTGGATGTCAAACCGTCAACCCTGGGCCAAATTAGCATCTTTTGGTCCTCAGTGCCGAATCTGAGAAGTAATTGAAGCAAAAGAGATCATTTTGATGCCAAGAAATTCCTCCTACATGCCATACCATGGTGTCAGACATCGCATGGAGAATTGTGATGGGTTACCATCCCCTTTCCCAGTATTCATACTTTTGAATTATTTATGAGATAGACATTAGATAATTAGAAATGGGATGAGGAGAATCAATGTGAGACATCGCAGTTTGTGTCTCTCGCTGTCTGTTGCACCAACAGAGTCAAGGTCTAACACTTGCAATTTCTCGAGTTTACACTACTGTAAATGTGTAAGGTTACTCAGGGTGTTCTGCCTACATTTCAAACTGTGGATTGTCTTCCGTAATGAAGCCAGTTAGTGAGATGGCAATGTTTTGTATAGTGACTCACCAGAGAGAGATCATTACCTTCCTTTTCATAGTCTTTAGCTATTGTATTTAAAGACATGCAGAAAACTGACTAGCTCAGCTCTCTGAGGGAATGCTTAAACCAATAGGAAATCCTCGTTAAGGAAATCTATGAGCCCCATTCTCAATGAGCTCATAGATCTCATTATCTCTTCTGTTTGCCTACCAGGAGGCTGTTCATGCAGACTGAATGTATTTTTTTTATGGAGTAGAAATAAAACTATTTTTTGACAATTACTATTGCACAATAGCTAAAATGAATTATTCACATGGAATACAGTGACATACTCAATAATGTAAAATCTACAAGCAATTTAGCACTTAGGTCAATTAGTAATTGTGTATAAAATGTAATTTTGAACACTTTCTTTAATGCTTATGGTGATCAATGTGTGGCGTGATCAATGTGATACGTTTAAGAAAGGATGGCCGGTAGGCTTTCAACTGAAATAAATTGAAATGTATTAAGTTGCCTTTCCCAAAGGGATAATAAAATGTGTCTCACCTGGTCACAATGAAGATGGATTACAACCAGAGTGGCGCGGCAACGGGTTCAATAACAGTTACAGTAGAAATTTACTTTTTTTCTCCCATATTAAAAAAACGACCAGTATGTGGAGGCATAGGAATTTGTCAGCGGAATTACATAAATATGATAGCATGGAAATGATCAAATGCCACTGTGTTTTGCCAGAGAATTTTTATAGTTTCACTCAGTATGAAACACAGCAATTTGAATTTTGGAGAGCTGCAATTACTCAATTTTGAGAGGATAAATAGGCAGGCATTGGCTTGGGCATAGTGGCCCCAAACTGGGGGTCAGAGGTGACTTGTAAACCATTTTGGATGACACTATATAATCCATGTGTAACAAAAGAGAGAGGCTGATGACTTGCAGTGAGCAGAGCATCATGGGATTGCTGTGAATGCTGGCTCTAAGCCCGCCCGTCACAGTTGTCCATATTGGGCACAGAAGAGTCATTTTATTATTGTTTTGCCTCATGCTTTTAATCCTTCATTCGACTCACCAGGACTGTTATGTTATGTCTCTGGTGGGGGCTTACCAAAACAATTTGGCTCAGGATTCATACAATTCTATAATAATATCCTGGACATGCAATTGAAGCAGTGAATATACTGTACTGTATGTATAAGTATATATACTCTTTTGATCCCATGAGGGAAATTTGGTCTCTGCATTTATCCTAATCCGTGAATTCACACACTCAGCACACAGTGAACACACAAGTGAGGTGAAGCACACACTAATCCCGGCGCAGTGAGGTTGGGGTTTGAACTGACAATCCTCCGGTTACAAGTCCGAAGCGCTAACCAGTAGGCCACGGCATGCCTAATTTGACATAGATCGGGCTACAGTCAAAGAGGTCCTTCACAGCAGCATATGTGCATTTCTATGTGGATATGGACTTTGACAGGCCTTCTAATGAACATGTATGAAGTGGAGGACTTTGAAGCATGTGGCCCATAACTCCTAACATTGTAAAACCAAGAGCGATAATTGCAAGGCTTTTTTTTTTTTTTGCTTTCCTCACATGGACAGTTCTGGAATAGATTGCTTCAAGTGTAAGTTCAAGCAGTGATCAGTGAACACAACAAATTCATGTTCCCAGAGACTACCTGTAGACAGTGGCAGACATGTAATTAATTTAGAGTTCAGGGTGAGTTTTTCCAGGTCAAATCATCATTTTGTTGTGGAATAGAGAGTGTTTTGCAGAAGATTTTAGATGGAATCTAAAACTTGAACTTAAGACATGACAGCTCTCCTTTCTGCTGTGAGCGAATTGATCTGGTAGACTATAGCGGCTGAAACTCTTGAGATGCTGGAAGTGCAGCAGGAAGATGTCTTCATATGCTGAAACAGCTGGTCATAAAAAATGTTACAGTCGTTTCAGGTTTCCTGATAGAGGAATGTCTTAAATAGCTACATAATTTCACTGCTGGTGATTTTGCCTAAAGGTCAGAATTTTGTTTTGTAATCAATAAATGCCAAACTATCCAGACGTTTAAAAATTTCAAACTTAAACTGTCAGACATAGATTGTACCAGTCAGGATTGCATTGTTTTTGTTTGTCAAGTGGATTTGAAAGCAGATATTGGATAGTTTATCTGATTCCTTAACTCTGCTCTGAAAGTTAATCTTCCTTTCTGACAGCTGATGTGTTTCTGACTGTTTTTTGTTAGAGCATAACACTGGCAACCTTGTAAAGTAGACTGACAGACTGACACAAAGACAGTTTCCTATTTCTTTCTTCTTTTCCAACACTTTTTCTACAATTCTTTACTTACAATTTTCTCTACAGGGGAGTGGTTACATTTGTCCTGTTGAACGTTACGGTGATTCCTGAATGAACTTCCCGCGTTCTGCTCATCCTGAGACACCTGCCATGCTCATGTAGGAAAAGTCACCTCATTAAGCTGCGCTGGCCTCCACCTGGGCTACGGATCTTTGGGCTTCATGCTTCACTTAATGGCAAGACAGAACCCAGTTTTGATGTAAGCCTGTGCAAACCCCTGCCTGCAGAATCTCAAGGTCACGCGTGTATCTCTGCATATAGATCCATGGCATGGTTAATAGAAATGATATATATGATGTATGATATATAATGATATATATGGTTAGTATTGACCGTTTCAAGAGAGTTACATTATCAGCATCATAGTTGTTCCCACAAGGCTTACATTTTTAATGAAGCGGAAGTAGATTGGGAACAAAATAGAGCGTTCAAGCATCATTTTTGTTTTTCTTGTTGAAAGGGTCAATAGAAAGGTTTACTGTATGTTTAGTTGGATTCCCAAAATGCCATTTGATACAGTTGCCATTTTGGTCTGAAAGATTTCCCATACAAAACCCAAATCTCAAGAGGCTCTCCACTCCTCTATCCACAAGTGTGTGCTTCATTTAGTTGCCTGCATGTTCTCCGAGTCTTTCATCCAGAGCACGCGCAGTGCAGCCCAGTGGAGTCCGGGCCCCTGCATTTTGTCAGTGGTTATGCTCTCTGAATACTGAACTCATGAGAATACCCACGGCTTCTCTCCGCTCCGGCCTTCGTTGCGGCGACGCCTAATGAGCATTGTGTTGGGGAATGGGACTCTCAGAATCAATGGGGACTTTTGCACTGCCAGCATCGGTTTGGGTCCTGTGTCTGCATTAAAGTGAAAAATAAATACAGCGAGCTTCAGTTCTCAGTCTGAAAGTGCTACTATTCACACCAATGCTATAGTGCTACCGTTTGTACAAGACATTATAAATAGCTGTTCTTGTCTGTAGTTTATTCTTTTAACCCATGCTGGTGAATTAGGCAATAGGCTACTTTTATAAATGCTTGTGTGTCTTGTCGTGTAGCTGAATGTTTATTTATTTTTTAATTGAACAAAGGATTAATGTTCGACAATTTCATGTCAAATCTCCAAGACCAAAAGACCAAATTTGGTCATTAAATTTCATGGATATGACACCAGCAGATACAAAATTCAGACTAAGCTGCACCATTTCAGTAATATGTTTTACTATGCAACTGAAACATTCTATATGTGCTACACACCACTTCAAAAAATCTTATTAAAGTCCCAAACTTCCATGAGGAGGGTAAAGCCGATGTGCAGACTTGGTGTAAATATGGTTGAAAAAACGAATGCTGAATCAAACTGATAAAGGGTTTGTGCATTGCCCTGTTGTACACATAGTGCCATAGACCATTTAATGCTGTCATCGGTTTAGGTTGGCTGGGGTATGTCTGGCAGGCGCACAAACCCACTGCCTGTTACTGATGCGTGACCAAGACGCCAAGCCCCACTGTTATCACATCTGACATTTTAAAAAACAACATTTATTCCCTCTCTGTTTCATGAATGCAAATTAGGCAAAGTTTTCAGCCATGTGCGTGTCTAACAGAAATCTAATGTCATTTATTCTGACACCTTAACTCTGTAAAACTATATATTGTATCTGCTTAACCCTTAAAGGAGTACCGTCACACTGGTGTGACGGGAATGTTGAGAAATGAACGTTCTAAAGAATATCTGGGTTCATTGAATTCAACATAGAATTTTAGAACCTTCAATTGTTGCGGAACTTAGAATGTTCAAAAACCTACACCTTTAAAGGTTAACATTGTTGTTTCCATCTCAAATGTGAACAGTCGGCTGACCTGATCCTCTCCAGTTTCAGCCCACGGTGTTTTGTTGTCCCAGAGGATTTGAGGAGATATTTCAAAGCCCTTTCAGACAGTTTCTCGGACTTTAGACTCACTTTGTGAATTCAATCAAGCTGCATTAATGAAAGATACATAGAATACACATATTGGCAAAGTTATAAGATATGATTAGCTGAGAGCTCTTTATTCATCATAATGCAAAAAAGGTACATCGTCCACTTGCAGTAGAATAATGGAAGACACTGAATGGAACATTTCAAGATGAGCTCCTTTGCTTCTGTGAAAAGGGGGCAGAGAAATCAGTCACTGAGAACAATCTTTATCTCAAAGGACTATTGCAGTCCTTCCATCTGGCTTCATCATTCATAATTGTTCAATCAAAATATTCTCTATAATTCCACAGAAGATCTATTTCAGTTGCTCTAAGTGCTCACTTCTCTAGTCTCGCCCCAAAGATCTGAGAGTTCCCATTTCCATCAGTGTCTGTGTGGAGACACAGTGTGGCTCTTAAGATCAGAGTTACATTTTCTTTTATTATTTACGTGTCAAGATAATGAAACTATCTCTTCCTCTGAATAGTGACATCATCACACCAGGAGATTGCTAAGTTCTTCTCAACTTCAAAGATGTAAGCATGAGCATATTATTTTTCTGTGATCCCACAGGCCAGAAGAAGTAGATTTCAGTACTACACGCAGCATGTAGCCTGCAGAAACACGTAGATGCAAATGTACATGCAGTATTTAATCATGGAAAATGCCTTTAGAAGCCATCTCACCATTCTCAGGGAAAATATACTTTATATTATATTAATGTATGTTATAACTATATTCATTTGATATTTTCTATGAGTTCAACCTCTCATCACTCTCAAAAACTATATTTTGTTCACTATTATGGGATTGAGAGTGTGCTAATATGACAAATGTCAGAATATTCAAAGGGAGTGATGAAGACAGATCTCACTTAACCACAGTGTTTAATGACTCATTATTGCGGTCAGCCATCGAAAGAAGATGAGCTAGACATTTAATCCTGATTAACACCTCTAATGGACAACCTCATAAAACCAAACTGTCCCTTTAATGACGCCTGCTGCGCTGGCAACGGCATTCAACATCTATATCGCTCGCTTTCTCTCTTATTTTTAGATCAATAATGCACACGCTAATCCATCATGATTGACAGTGATCATTAAAATAATAAGACGAGACGATATTTGATAGGAGCACTGGCTGCCGCCGGCAGGGCTCTCCGGTGGAATGTAATTGCTGCAGGCAGAGGCTGGCCTCCCTGGGAAGTCCAATAACGGGAAAGCGCTTTCCTCATCACAAAACCCAGGTTGATTGTGATTCCACCTCCCAGGGAGGCGAACCCCTTTCCGGAGCCAAATATAGATTTGTAATTCTCTCAGGACTCTGATAAGGCAAAGCGTTTTTGCGAGTATGTATGCCTGTGCCCCTAAAAAAAAAGAAATGCTATGTGAAGGTACAGTATATATTTAAAGTTATAGGAATGTACATATAGTATGTTGATACAGGCTACTGGCTGGTATGGTAGAGTACTGCTTAGTATTTTCATAGGTTAAAATACTGTGAATATACAGTGGGTACATATAGAGCCTGTACTGTATTTCAAAAGGTCACTTTGACCTCACATAATAGAGGGGGTCAACGTAGAAAATTGTCCAACTTTCTGAGTGATTTCTCCTTTTCTTTAAATAGATCTTCATCGTCGATGGAAGTGCTCAGCCTCTGCATTTCCTTGAAGGGCATTAAAACCATTTGCAGTGTGCATTTGCCAGAGCCTTTTGACAGTGGACATGGATATTTGTGTGTGTAGCCCATTTCTCTACAGAAGTGGTTTGCCATGGGAGTTGATGCTGCACTGAGAAGATGAAATGTTTCTGTGCTTTTTATCAGAATGCTTCTCCTATCCTGGGAACAACATGTTTCAGAATGGATGACATTTCTCATTTATTTTGTCCCCCTCCCAATGGGACTGGCCTTGTCTGTGTCTATAGGTTTACCTCTGTCATCACTTGTATTGGACTGACAGGACCAATGTCCTGCACTTACTGTAGGCATCTATGCATTTGAAATGGTCTTATGTGTGTGTGTGTGTGTGTGTGTGTGTGTGTTTGTGTGAAGCTGTCTAACCACCTGACTTGTGCAACAGCCTCCTCTCTTGCTATCTGCAGTGAGGCTTGAGTGAATGTAGCGTTTTAATTGAGGAATCTTTCATTCCACTTAGATACCCACCGAATCCTCGATTTAGGGAGCACATCTGCCTGGAAATATCCAAGTGGATCAAACGCCGATCCATTCCTGGTTCTCACGTTCACACGCGAGGCTCAGATGTTGTCTTGTCTTGTTTCTGGCTAATGGAATCTATTAGCGTGGCAGGTAATGAAGCGTTACTCCTGAGGGTTGGTTCACGACTCGGACAAATGTCACTCGGCCCTTTCCTGTTGGCATTTGCTCCGGCAGCATGAGGCTTTTCGCAGCTTGTGTTGGAGCCTGGTCTATAATGTATTCACAGTGCCCTTGTGCCAAGTGTGTCAGGCAGTTAGAGTAGGTGTGTTTGTGTGTGTATGTGTGTGTGTGTGTGTGTTTGTGTGTGTGTTTGTGTGTTTGTGTGTGTGTGTGTGTGTGTGTGTGTGTGTATTTGAATGTGTGTGTGTGTGTGTGTGTGTGTGTGTTTGAGGGGGGTGAGGGCATAGCTGGGGGATTTATGACGCCATTACAGATCAGTGGGAGGAGGACAGAACAGAGATGAGCAGAGTTCAAAGACAAATCAGGACAAATCAGCCGCTGCCCCTCCTACGGAGGCTGCTTCCTGTCGATGGGCATGAGACAAGGGCACTGAATTATCATGGCAGACAAACACTCAGCACCGCGCACACTCAGACAGTGTGTCCAAGGGTATTCACAAGACGCTATGCTGAGGAGGAATGTAGCGGGAGTGGTGTCAGTTTATGCCATCACACAGCTGAATGAGTGGAATATGCTTTTTTTACTAATTAAAAAATTTCCAGTGAAGTTAAAGTGTAATTCTTACTATTTACGGTAGTTAACAACTTCAAACGTTTGATTGAGAGCAAAACTACTTTAATTGGTGGCGTTTTGAGCAAGACCGTTTATTTGCATCAGGCTATCACTGAATGGGCAGTGATACAGTGATAACCGGGCAAGGTGCCACGTCGCTATTTTAGGCTATGCCACTAACAACGCTCAAAATCTAATTACACTTCTGTGGTAGTGTGGTGAGGGATTCTACAGACAGAGTATTGTAAACTTTAAAAGTGTACAGAGAGGTTATAACAAGACCTGTATCCGTAGTATAGGAAGACAATTCCATGGATTCCTGGTCCATCATCGTCAAATCAGCGGGTGTGTTTGATCTTGCAGCGTTGTGCAGATCTAGCTAAATTTTTCAATACAAACATGCCAATTCAGTGATAATGCAAATAAACGGTCTTCCTCAAAACGCCACCAATTAACGTAATTTTGCTCTCAATCAAAAGTTTGAATTTGTTAACTACCGTAAATAGACCCTAAGTTGTTTTTACTCCGGAGATACACTTCATAAGCATTTCACAGAATTGTGTTCACAGAATTTGGGTTCATTGATGTCATCTAAAATAGAGCAAGAGTGACACTATTCAAATGACGACTGACAAAAAAAAGATATGGTCGGGCTCTGTGAATGTAAGTTGTAACACTGTACCATGATTGGTAATTAAATGTATTGAAAGCATAAGTTCAGGCATACTGTCCTACATTGTTATTTTTAATAAGGACGCTATAGCCAAAGCATGGCGCTTTGCCAGAAACGTGACCTCAGTATTGTTTTATCTTAAAGTCCCCTGAGTGCTGAACATATTTCAAAGCACTGGGTAATTAGTTTGGATGAAAAGTTGGTTAACAGCTCAAATGTATACGTAAATTACAAAAAATTGCCTGACAGGCTTTACCTATTAACATTGTAAACATCTAATTAAATGGAAAGAAAATACCGGGGTGTCTGCTCAGGAGAAAGTAAAGGATAACATGAAGAAAGAGGTATAACAGAAAGCTGCTTTATATAGTAGTACTGTTAATAACCTACTGTTTAGTGACAGATCAGTGTATCAGGACAGATTTATTACTTTGTTCAGACTTTATTGTACACATGTAACTTTGTTACATGGTAGAGTTGTACAGACTTTGTTCATCGTACACATGTAACTTCGCTTCACGTTGTGGAGTTTTTTGCCTCCGCCTCGTCCATTAATTGCGTATGGGGACACCTCGGCGGCCGTTGTCCCTTATATCTACTGGTATTGTTTTCATTGTCTCGCTACGTGATATCACGTGGCTCCAAATCCATTGTTTTGATGCTTTGGTGTTAGTGCTCTTTCAGTCATACCTTTGTAATTTCACTCAGTAGTACTTTGAAGGGAATGCACACACTTACCTAGTTAAGACATACAATGTAGTGGGTTGAATTTTATTCTTTAGTTTTTGTATACAGGAAACGTTGATCATTATACTGTAGCAACCATCTGACCATTTAGGTTGCTTAAACTAATCAATGCATTACAAAAAGTGTCTTGACCTTTGTGAAGAATGGAGTGAATGATTTTTCCACTCTGTAATGTGACCAAGTGACCAGTAGTTGATACACATAGCTGTTTCATTCTTGACTGTTTTTGAAATGTCAGGTATGCCATAGTCAATCAAATCAATGACACTCGTGCTATCAAGACTTTTCAAATGCCATGTTTCCCTAATGCGCATAACACATTGTGACAAATATGGAATAGGGGGCCACAGAGTTGCTCTTTATACTGTATGATACAGTCACAATATGTTGCCCACAATTATGATGGCATCACAGTCAGTGACTGATACATGGATCAGAAAAATCATCTATGATATACCATATCTGTGTAACTAGAGAAGAAATCTTCTAAAAAGGCAAAAAGCAGCATTATCTTTTCCATGAACATTTTCCCCATCAATTTTTTCTTCACTGCAAGGTTACCCACATCCAGTTGAAGCATCAGTGGCCATTTTTTGACCAACAGAGAACACATACTTGAACTGGTCCCGTTCAGAGTTCTTTAAACCTTTGTGCTACACTATATTGCCAAAAGTATTGGGTCACCTGCCTTGACTCACATATGAACTTAAGAGACATCCTTAAAGGAGAATTCCGGTGTGATATTGACCTAAAGTGTGTTGAAACATGATACAGAGTGTGAACGTATGTCTCATAGCTCACCTCGGCTTGTCCCCTGCACTCAGAAATCTGGCGCTAGTTAGCCAATGCTACCAACACAGTGTTTCGTTGTGGTGCCTCTGGCATCGGCCTAGCCATGCAAATAAATCACTGTTTTACACCATTTACGAGGCTCAAAGTAGCTCCATACTTCATTGGTAGACTTCCAAGGGCCTTGACATTTAAAACGAGACATAGAGAACTTTGAAAAAGCACTGGTAGTTTATTTACAAGACGATTTATACAGACAGTACCTTAAGGAATTTTACCGTTCAACGCCATCTTGAATTTAGTCACGATAAGTCGAGCGGCAAGTACGAACGAACAGGTATGATAAGGGATCAGATTCCAAAAATAATTCTGTGAAAATGCATGCATTTTTCAACACACTTTAGGTCAAAATCACACCGGAATTATCCTTTAAGTGACATGACATTCTTAATCCATAGGGTTTAATATGACGTTGGTCCACCCTTTGCAGCTACATGTATAGCAGCTTCAACTCTTCTGTGAAGGCTTTCCACAAGGTTTAGGAGTGTGAGATTGGGAATTTTTGACCATTCCTCTAGAAGTGCATTTGGGAGGCCACACACTGATGCTGAGAAGGCCTGGCTCTCAGTCTCTGTTCTAGTTCATCCCAAGGGTGTTCTATAGGGTTGAGGTCAGACCAGTCAAGTTCATCCACACTAAACTCTGTTGGATATTCAGTAGAGGTATGAAGAAATATTTGATCAGGATGAAATGACTGTGCTGTTATCCTGCTTTATTTGTGTTGAAAGAAACAATCACACAAATCAATTAATTTTAAGAACACTAATTGGGGCTGTATAAGCCAATGTAGCGATGTGTCACGCTTTTACTTAGCAGTCATTTCGCTCTGGCAAGCTCCTCCAAATTGACAGTGAGTAATTTGTAGGAAAACATAAGCAATTTGTGACACTTGTCATGTGCAGTCTTGCTTGATGGGGGTAAATTTGGTCGTAGTTTGTGCATCAAGGAGTGAAAGGAAGTCTCAGATGGTCTTTGCGCCTCAGTGATATGCAGTGTGTGAGAGAGGTGAAACATCCCTCCAGATACCATGAGCTATGTATCTACCGGAGCATGGGGAACATCGTGCTTTGCCCCCCCCCCCCCCCCCCACCCCACCCGTAGGAAATAACACAACCCAGGCTCCTCTCCTCTCCGCTCCTCCGTTTGTTTTGTCTGTGGGCGAAGCTATTTTTAAATCTTCTCCAAAATTGAATTTCATTTTCAGATTTTTTTCTTTTTTTTGGTTCAAATGGAAATTGATTGAAGCCTCACACGCTTGCTCTCATCATTCCGTGGTTCCTAATGTATTCACCCAGGGGGGGGGGGGTTGTGAGTCACAGCCTCACAGATCTCCTAGGCGCAAAGACAAAAAGTCCTGTGCCTCGGCAGTCCATACTGTCATCCCAGGGCTGATTAGTCATTACTTGGAGATTTCTGAAGCAGTTTTAACAGCCGCAGCCTCATCACATGCATGGCCTGTTTCCAGTTATTAGTAAGGAGTCCCACCTTGCGTTGTCCTGCAAGTAGAAACATAACCCTGGGAGATGTAGAGAGAGTGCTGCCGCAGTGCTAGGCATAGGGCTCTCGGGGTAGGTATGATTTTTTGTTGACTTTCCTCCCCAGTCTTATTTTATTTCTCTGTGAAGGAAAAAAAAAATGGTATGGAAATTGATCCACCCCCCCCCCCCCCCACCCCCCTTCTCTCGTCTCCCTCCCTTCATTGGAAGCAATATATTAACTTTGTGCATAACAAATGTCCCCCCTGGTGCAAAAAAATCCTGACTGAAGTGTTGCTGATCAATAAATATGGCACAACACAATGCAATGTGAACTTGGCTCTCCAAGGGTGTGCTGTGCATACGGAGTAGACTCCTGGCTTTGGTGTGGAACTGAATGGACAACAGTGCACAGTGCCAGGTGGTCCCCTATGTGCGTAGGAAGTTGTTTCACCTCAGAAGAAGCACGCGAGGAGGTAGGGGAAAAATACACTCATGGAATAGAAAAGAGGTTTCAGAATAGTGTCACAAGTCCCTTCCACTTCTGGAGGATCTCTGGAAATGTATGGCTTGTGTACTGTATTACAAGTAGTCTTGTAGATAACAACATGCTCACGTGCAGTATATTATGTGTTTTAGCATGTGACACATGAGTGTGTCCAAAGTACAAGAGCCAGTGCAGCTGACATATTCTTCATTCAAAGTTGATATATTCCCTGTTGATGTATTGGGTGGAATCAATATGGTGGGACATCTTCGCTTTAGAAGCAAACTTCACCAGAAGGCAAGGAAGTAGATGCAAGATTCATTTTGTGGAGTCTGGTTTTTGATAGGAAACCTGTGCATGTCAATGAAGAGAGGCTCCACTTGCCTCAGGAGTGCACCTGTTACCCTGGAAATCCAGAGTTTGAATTGGCTCAGCGAGTCACTCTGGTAATGAGTAATGATGCTCATTACCTACTGTATGCACATGGAACCGAACATCGGTGTATCTGACATTGGCAGGCCAGAGGCGAGCTAAACAGGTGACGACAGCGCTGTAACGACAAAGTCCAGAATCAGTCAGTAAACATTGGTCGTAATGTTATCAAATTGCTTTCAGTGATATTTTCAAATGCCTGCTTGGTGCCGCCCTTCGAGTTGGGCCATTTTCATAGCCAGACCCTGAGATCTTTCTAGATGTGGGTCTGGATTTCCAGGCTAGTGCACTTGTGCCTCTCCATTATACCTGAAAATGAATGCACCATACTTAAGAACGCTTTACCTTTCTGGATATTCTGACCTTTGGATGGAGACACCACCACCACCACCAGTGGAACATTAGTTCTGTTTCTTTTCTTTGTTGTTGTTTACAACCCTTTCAGCATGCAGGAAGAACAATGCACAATTCAATTTCCTCAGGTGTCACAGTGAATCAGCCTATCTAAACCAATTAAACTAAATAAATCATATTCCTGTCAGGGGCCTGACTCAGGTGTATGCTGCCGATGTCTTGAGAAAGAGGGAGCGAAAGAGAACTCAACATGTTTCTGCTCCACAACCACAGTCACAGTTGCACCTATTTAGAGGTGTCAAGCAGAAAGAGGAAGAAAAAAATAGAAGGTGGCAAGACTATGTGCCAGGTTGACCCTCAAAATGATTGCACCTCTGCTCTGCTACTGTCAATCAAAACTTGGATTTGACATGTCAGCTAGCCTTGGCATTTCTGTCTTGTTATCACAGATCCTCTCTTTCTCTTTCTCTTTTTTATTTTGAGTGGAAGCAAGATGTAGAGGATTTACATTTAAAAGAGAATATAGCTGTCCTATGAGTGTTGTTTTATTACAGTATTTAAAGTCCAAGCTGAGTGAGAGGAAAATACTTTTAATATTTGAGTCCTGCATTTTAAATAGTTGTAGGATAACTTTTTGCTTTAGAGAGAGCCCTACGGGGTATGTGCCTTTGCCACTGGCCACACGCCACAGCCATGTTCACCTGTCAATTACCTGGGATAAGTTACTGTGGTACTGACACTTTAGTCACAGTCAATTTTGACTCCTAACTTTCTCGCTCCCTGCCAGTTCAAGGAGCTGAGTTAGCACAGGAGGGAGGCTAGGCTACTACTATTTCTACTAAAGGGAAGGAGCACCACAGTGGTCAGGCTGTTTGGTAAGCAAACAGGCAAGGCAATGACTTCATTAATCAATAGGCATGCCAAACAGAAGGTGTGTAAAGATGTTGTCTCATCTCGGGGCCTCGCTGTTGTTCCTCATTACTTTTTGTTTCAGGGCCCTGTTGTACGCTCCTCGCGTTTTAATCTGCAGATGGAGGCCCACGGTAGCCAGACTTCCAGAATCGTTTTGCATGCAAAGTAGTGTGCTTTGCATCATACACGAAACTTTTTGATCTCAGCATGGGGTATAATATCTGCTACTTCAATGAAATGTTTATGAACCCAGAGCATCATGTCACAGTCATTTAGCGACCCAGTGATAGTGATTGACTTTGCTGCAACGAAGGTGTTGCTGTCTGCAGCCAACATTTGCACTGCGACACATGGCTATTTCTGTTATATAAATAAGCTGTTGCTGTGCAGTGCATCAGACTGCTGACAAAACTTCTCTGTAACTCGTCGAAGGTTTTATTGTTTAAGTAATTTCTGTCTGAGGGTATATCAAAAGTTACAACAAAATGAGACGAAGTTTGTGTTAGAGACTTAGGGCTCTAATGTGAAACCACACACGGGCAGAAAACAGATTTCAGCACAATGGCAACCATGCAAACAAGGGGATATACGACTATTTGCTGACTTATTGACAGTGCAGGGTGCAATCAAGAATAAATGGACTGATTATTAGTTAATGTGACTAACCACAAGGAGGGACATTTTTCTGCAAACAAGACATAAGCAAGAATGAAACATAAATGAATACATTTACACTGCCCCAGTCTCTAATGTGGCACAACGTGTTTATCCACATGCTTTTTTATGTGTATGCATCATATACACTCTAAAAATAGAAGTGAATGCATATAAAGCTCTGCCAGTCTAAATTGCTAAATTGATTCTAGTGAATATCTGTCACTAACGGTAGACAGATATCTGAGGGGTGACTGAGAAACACTTCAGAAGCGGCTCTAGTGAAAAGGTTAAAAACATCTATGTCCTGATGGACAATAGGATCCCATGGGTCCATCCCTTGGATTTGTATCCTGAAATTACCACAGAATTGTGATTGAATGTGAAACCCATGATTAGCTGCTCATGCTTTGTTTGTGCTACAAACCCTCCATACACCACCCTCTACTAACAGGAATATTCAGGTCAGATACCAAGATATAGCTGTGCCGTGAAGATGGTACATTTTTGCAAATTATTCTCAATTTTCTACCGGCTAATTAGATTCCATTAACAGAAAGGAGAGAAAGAGAAAAAAAACGAGTTTCTGTTTCAATTAAGCCTAGTGTGGAGCGGATGATAGAACTATAAGGGCGAGGATAGCAACAGAGGATCTACAGGCTGATAGTGACCATTTCTTATGAGTGACAGCCCCACAGGTGATAGTGAAAGAGACTGATAGAGTAGAGGAGAGAAAATGGAGGGATGTAGGAGACAGGTAAGATAGAGGAGCACACCCAGATAAAAACACAAACAGTGGAAATCAAAATGCATGAAAGTGAGAGAGAACAAGACAGATAGATAGATGGAGTGAGAGAGGAGCAGGAGAGAGGGAGGGAGGGAGGGAGAGAGGTGGTTGACTGCAAGGGAGGAGAGGAGGAAGTGGGCCCAGCGTGTGAGAGAGCGCTAGCCGGCATCTCGTGTCTCCATGGTAGCCCCAGGAGAGAGGCTCTGTGCTCCCCATCTGTGCTTGAATCATTACCTACTCTTGACCCCAGCAAAGGCAGCCGCTCAATGGGCTCCATGGTAATGGTTATGTGAATAATTAGTTTAATCAGGTAATTACGGACTCCTGGGGGCTACGGGGGACCGGTGGGGGCCAGTGTGTGTGTGTGTGTGGATGGGGATTAGGTGGCTGCCAGTGGCCCTAGGGGACTCACATCAAGGATCTGTGCGGAGCGAGAGAAGCGTTGAGACGAGGAGAGAGGCGGGCAGGAAGGCACAGAACCGGTCAGAGACGTCCTCTTTCACATCCATTCATCTCGCACCAAAGAGCCTCTTTTCTTTCCTGTCCTACACTCATCTCCCCCTCCACACACACACACACACTCATTAGAGGTGTACTTGTGCGCTAATGAGGGAACAGGAAGGATGGCAGGGACATGGCATGCAGACACATAGCGGTCATTTTATTTATATTTGAAGGTGACCAGTTTGAATGTCTGGGTGAGTGGGAGTGCATTTATTTGTGTGTGTGTGTGTGTGTGTGTGTGTGTGTGTGTGTGTGTGTGTGTGTGTGTGTTTGTGTGTGTTTGTGTCGGTGTGCAGGCACCAGCGGATGTTTGATTCATTTCCGTGGTCAGAGAGGTTGCCGTGTCGGCTGGTTGTTAACCCATTCTCCTGTTGTCAGGAGGAGAGGCAAAGAGAGGGCTCTCTGTTTCTGCTCATGTCACTGTCTCTTTCTCTCTCTCCCTCCCTCTATCACTCTTTCTCTCTCTCCCTCCTTCTGTGAGTGTCATTCTCTCTATCCTTCCTCCTGTATCTCTCTGTGTCTGGGTGTCACGTGAGTAATGTGCATCTGCAGCAGAGGTCGAGTGGAATGGGTTTGTGGAGATAATGGCCGAGGTGACAGTAGGCGCGGCCCCTCCAGATTGCGTGGGCCCTCCAGACCCAGCTATAAAACCCACAGGAGAGGGGGCCCTTTGGTGATTCTGAATGTCATCCAAGTCAATGTCATACATCCAGCTATCTTTAGTTATCTTATTCTATTTCCTCTTGTTTACCCCGAGAACCATGCTGACGATCCGCCGCCACTCCGCGTTCCGTCACTTTCTCCTTGAGCTGGAGAGAAGGCTCCCTATCGGTTCATTCATAGGTCAGAGCAGCATGAGGAGAAGCAGTTGCCTCTTAATTCAGTGTGTGACAGGTGAATGTGCCCTTTGAGTGTCGTCACCGGGGGATGCATATCCCCTATCCCCTATTGTTTATAACATCCGTCTCCCTGACATTGAGTGACATTGATGCGCCTGTCTCTATCAGTGTCTTCTTCACCTTTCTCTCTCTCTCTCTCTCTCTCTCTCTCTCTGAAAGAGTGCATGCTTCTCCTGTGTTGTACTCCGGTCAGAACATCCTTCATCATTGTCTAGGATGTCCACTTGTTTCCATTTCATCCCTCTTTCTCTCTCTCTCTTCCTCTTTCCCTTGCTCTGTCTATTTTGACTCTTTCTAAACCAAGCCCTTTAGTCAAGCTGAGTTGTCTTCAGCGGCGCAGGTGAGCCAGTGTGTCCCTCCCATCGCCCCTCATTCTCCCACACTGCATCTGAACACAGACTTTAGCTCAAATTGCCTCCTATTAAAAGTCAATGAGCCGTTTGTTTGGTTGCTGCCCTGGATGTGACGGCTTGGTGAAATAATCTACCCGGAGCCGTGAGTAATTGTGTTCAGCACAGAGACACAAATTAAACAAACATTTGTGTGTCCGGGTAACGCGTTTGTCGCTGAAAAATGGAAGTAACCCACTAGCGCCATTGTCATCGCGTAAACACCACTCAGATTTTTTTCCTTTCCTCCGAGAATAAAGTTGTACAAAGTAGTACGGCTTGTTGCGTAGGCTCCCGCAGATTAGGATGTCGAACCGTGATGGCTTATTTATGGGCCGACGGCTGCCTGTTTTTTGTTGTCACCGCGTGTTACGTGGTAGAGGAAAAGAGGAGCGGAAATGTGCTCGCGTGTACATGAAAGAGAGAAATCGTGCAAGCTAGCAAGCAAAAGAGAGCGAGAGAGAGAGAACGAAAGAGAACACAGAGATGTCTTTGTCGGCTTTCTCTTGGTTGCTCCTCCCGAAGACCTTGACTGTTTTGTGAGTAGGCAAAAATGGCAGCCGAGTAGCATGAGAGAGAGAGAGATAGAGAGCAGCCGCGTGCGAAACGACGGTTTCCTTATTCAGCCGTGAAGCAATGTGTCTCCATTTTCTTTGCAACGAGACATGCCATCATGACTTGCAGTGGGGAGAAAAAAAAGCTGATATATTGTTTCATCCATTTTCTCCTCAAGACTGCTTCGGCTTGGACCTTGCCCTGAGTGACGAGGAAAGACCTATTTGATGCATTCGGAGATTGATTTATTGTACAAAACGCATCATCTCTTCCCACTGCTTATTTAATTATGTGGCCATCTATTAACTCGCAGATTGATGACTGGGAGTGAAGTCGACATTTATTGGATGTGCATTTGTTGCCCATTTCCACAACAGGTAATCAATTGGCTGTGGAACAATGCCATGTTTCCCGCTTCTGAATTGCATTTTGACTGCCCTGCTTTCAGAACAGACCCTTTGTCTCAGTGAACAACCTCTGTAGAGAGAATGCAGCTGTATACACTGCATCCATCCCTACCACCGTTTCCAGAGACCCCCTGGGCGTGCTCTGGTATCTCCGGCCAGGGTCCACCTCCGTCTGCAGCCCCTCTGGTCCTCCTGGGAGCCTTGGCATGGTGTGTTGTGGAAGTGAGCAGTGGGCAGAGGTGGAGAGTAGGCTGTCCTGGAGCAGATGTTCACACCTGATTGCTCCAGACTTCCTGGCAGTTGCCTGAGGCCCCAGTGGGACGCGTGACCTTGTGTGGAGGCACTGTGCATGCCACACCGCACAACACAACCCCCCCCCCCCCCCGCGCGCGCGCAACGCTCCCAGCGCTCCCCTCTCCCCCGTGTCCCCTTATTTAGGTAGGGTTTGTCACGGGCAAGAGGAGACAAATGAGCTTCCTCTGCGCTCCCAGGGTAGGGTCACTGGGGCCTGCCCTGACCAGGCTTGGTGCCTTTTTCCGTCTCATATCCCACACACACACCACCTGACCAGACAACAGAGGAGACACAGGGCTAGTGTGTCTGTAGGGCGAAGCACATTTCTTTTTTAGCTCTACACTTGCTCTGCATTTGCCTTTCATCAAGCTTTTGTTGTTGTTGTTGTTGTTGTTTTCTCTTTAGTTAACCGTCGCAGAGACATAGTCACTCATTAACAGGAATACATTACAAATGACATATGTATGCTAGGTGTTAGCCACAAAATCCCACTGCTAACTCCAGCTGTGTTATAAAGGCATCCAGTATTTTCTTGTAAGGTAATAATGCATGTCAGTGAAAGATAAGGTTCCGGAGGCCATAAGGGACTGTGTGGTTGGAATGTCATACTGAGGCGACAGGTGGACAGCTGCCACTCTGGACCCAACTGCAATTAAATTGTTGGAGGGGAATGCAGTGCCTTTTGTGTGAAGTTTGTGCTGCTGTTTGGTAGGGAGACTTTTCCTGAGAGATAAGTGTTGTTTGAAGTGAAAGCAATTATTTTTGCTGAAGCACGCACACTGCTGCACACACATGCGCTCACAAACACATACGCACACACACACACACACAGACACACACACGCACACAGATATACATTCTTAAGGCAGTAAAGTAAATTACACATACACGCTCCTCTCTCTCTTTCTAATACATACACAGCAGAAAAAGAGACACCACAAAAACACAACAACCACAAACCATGAGCAACCACAAAACAAACCAAATAACCAAGCAGTTTTCTGTGTGACACATGTACCTGTCCACCAGTGTGGGTTTCTCCGTCTCCCCATTGTGAACACCACTGCCGCCACACAATTACGGCCTCCTCGCAAGCGTGAAAGGAGCTGTCAAAAAAGTCTGATCTCCATGTAAAAAAACCTTTGGAGATGTTTTCATTGGCAACTGCACTTAGGTAGGCTGAGTGGAAGTGGCTTGGATTCACTCACTGAGGGTGAGTGGATAAAACAGTTAGACTGTTGCCATCCCCCCCCCCCCCAACCACAACCACACACACACACAGACTTCTGTTTGTTTACATCTGTTTGTTTACAACTTATAACTTATAAAAACAAATATTTTATTGTCTGTTTTGATGCAAAGTATCATATACATTGATGTCAAGTAATATTCATTACGCCTACAGTAAGCCTAATACATTTTCCGATCGAATTTCTTGTACTGCAAATATAGTTAAGTTTACATAATATAGTTTTAAAGCCGAGAGTAAGAGTAGTTGGTTTTTATACAGTATTTTCAGGGTTTCCTAATTTCCAAGTTTAATGATGTATTTACTTGCTATTGAAGGATTAGGGGGGTACGGTCTCAGATACGGTGTAGTGAGTGACTTAGTAGTGAATGTCTTAGTGTATAGTAGACTGGCCTAATGCATTACCCAATATGCCCAAGGTACACTCTAGCACTTCATCATCCAGTGCTTTCTACTTATGCATAGACTGATTAAGATAAAAGATGCAGATAGAGATTGATTGAAAAGCTTGATCCAGAGATTGATAGTAATATAAGATGGATGTTGGTTCTCTGTGACCAGGATGGCCTAATATGGCTAACCCCAACCCTTAAAGGTGCTCTAAGCGATGCTGGGTAACGTTATTTCTGTTGACTTTCAAACAAAACAGAGAGCTAGCTCACTACTTCCTCCCCCTCCCTCCTGTGCTGCTCCCGTGCAATTGAAACTCTTCTAAACGCTCATCTCGTCTGTGATTTGCTGGAACAGTATGTTAGGTTTTTATGGGCTAGGTTTGCCCAGGTTGTTTTTTTTGCCGTTTTTGGAGCCTGGGCTGTCCACAGAGATCACGTTTTTTTACAGTGTATTTAGGACACAGACAGCTAGCGGTTGGTTAGGTGATGTTTGCAGTAAGTGACATAAAATGTTTTAGCCTAAAATCGCGTGGCATCGCTTAGAGCACCTTTAATTATAATTCCAAAACCTGTTCTTATTCTTCACTATACAATATTTGACATGTCTATAGATAGGTCGTGGACCAAAAGGCTTTTAGTGCTGTGTTATGAGTTAGTGATGAGTAATGTTTCATTAACTCTTACATTTACACTTGTTTACAGTTGCGTGCCAGACTCACATATGTTTGACAAAAAATACATGGCAGTATGTTATGCTTTCTAATATGTGGATTCTAAATTAATGATGCTTCACAGATAACCCCTTGTCCCGAGTTCTTTCCATAGTAAGTAAGGTACATAGACATAGTGAAACTAATGAGATGAGTCTCTGTGTGACTGATGTGTGTGACTATGTCATCTAGCAGGGCACACTGTGCAGGATCCCTGCATGATCCTCTGAGAAATAAACAGGGTGTTTTTATGAAAGATAAATCTGCTTATATCTGTATACTTCCTGTTAAATTAATTTAATTACTGCACCCTGCCCAATCCCACAGTCACACCGGCAATTACACCTCAGGTATCCATGGAATACTTAATTATAATTATAAGGATAATTGACTTGATTTGGTTTGATAAGCCCGCTATTAGTGAAATAAAATCTCATTTGTGTCATAAATACAGATGTGGCATATGCACACCACGAGTAAAATATTCTCTCACAGTAGCAGACACACAGATGCACACACACATGCATGCACACACACACACACACACACACACACACACACACACACACACACACACACACACTCTTTCTCTCACAGACACACACACACACACACACACACACACACACACACCTATCTAAATGCACACCTACACTCATCTAAATTAAGTCCCATGTCAAGGTGTTAAGATCACTGCATAGGCACAACTAAGGCTCTGTGGCCCCTGTGCATTGCCAGCAGTATTCCTTACCCTACCCTTCCCAATAGATCATTATCACATGATACACTGTCCCGGCCATGTAATGAAATGTAATACATCACCTGGACTCGTGAAAGTAGTCCAGTGACACAAAGTCCTATAACAACCCCCTTCTTGCTGTTTTTCTTGATTAGAGGTGAGGAGCTATCTACAAGGTCACCAGCATTGCATCAGTGAACATAAAAAGTCACAATGTACCTGAGAAGAATATTACTACTGGGCTGTCGTCAGCAATGAAAAAACATCACATAGCAGGGATGGATTACTGCACGGGCCTACCGGGCCCAGGCCCAGGGGCCCAAGGGGTCAGTGGGCCCTGAAGCCCAAGCCTTTGCATGGAATCATTGCCTCAATATCAACAAATAAGGATGTAGGCTATGAATCTGATTGTATTTAGTATTAGCCATCCCCAAAATGCACCAGAATACAGGAAATCCCATCAAACAAATTAAAAATGAACCCCCCCCCCCCCCCCCCCCCCTCCCACATATACGACAATTAGTGGGGGGCCCTTAATACATCTGGGCCTAGGGGCCCGAAAGTTCATAATCCGCCCATGTCACATAGAATTAAATATTGAGCATGATTTCTACACAATCGTACATGGAAGCAACCATTTTCAAGAAAAGTCACTGATGCCACTCACTATATGTTTGCTTGGTATTGATTTGTTGCCGTGACACCCAGACTTCAGCTTGAGAAGCCAGCTCATTGACAAAACAGAATAGTGGATCATTCATTTAAAGTGACATGTGAAGTGAATCGGTTCCATAGCATGATTTAATGAGGTAAACATAGTGGGAACAGTGGTTGTGGTTGCATATGTGCAGCATCTTACAGTATCTCAGTGTTTTGTCTAATAGGGCAAATATGGCCATTTGGACCCCTATAGCTCTGGGCTTGTGCTGAATCAAGGGTTTTGAAGGAAATGACATATGTTCCATACGCCTTCTCATTTACATGTATTTTCCGTAAGTATGCACAGTTAAATTGATTGCAGACAGATGTAGAGGTGGCCGTGGAATGTCTGCGACACATGCACCACGCTCCTTTGATCTCATAAAGCTGGCAGATGTAATTCACTCACCACTTAGAGCCGAGTGCTAATTTAGCCTCCCTCCCTAATGCAGTTTACCCCAATTAACACTGTCGCTTCTTCTGCGAACAGCCAGCACGGGGGGCTGGAGTGTGTCACGGCTCTCTTGCTGGTCGTTGGCAGCGGAGGGGGACGCTGAAGGAGATCCAAAGTGTAGTGGCCTTCACGGAAATCAGCATTCCCCCCAGGCCGTGGTGCTGACGGGGAAGGTGATTGCTAAGCTTGCAAAAGAGGCATCAGGAAAGTCATCTTGCTAGAGATGTGTCATGAGGTGGTAACGGATGGACTGCTTGGCTTCTGTGTTTGCACTGACTGAGGGGGGTTGGTGGAATGTCAAAGTGCTTTATGGGAGAATGGAAAGAAACACATTTTCACCTAGAGGACAGAACAAAAAAAAGAATCAACCATTAATTTCCCTTCCCTTATCGGAAAGAAACACTGAGGAGGTAATTTAGTCTGATAGGGATCGTTCCAGAGTCTCGGGGCCCCTCAGTGAAACTCTGACCACTCTGATCAAAAGTTTCCCAGAATCCTCTGGGGCATCCTTGCAGCTTTGGCCTTGCCCACAGCCACCTCTCCTCTCATCATCTCTCTTCTCTCATTCCATCACCCTTTCAGTCACTCTCTCTCATCCTTTATCATCTCGTCACACTCTTCTCTCACTTTGTCTCTGTCACTTCTCTATGAGGGACACTTGGGAATGTCAGAACAGAGAGAGGAGAGGAGGAAGAGGAGAGGAATAGGAGAGGGCCTGCCTGTTCCTGCACCTGCTTGTTGGCGGGGCGGAACGGCGAGGACACGTCAGTTAGGTGACAGCAATTCACCCCCCCCATCAGACGGGCGAGATAATAAAAAGCTGATTAATACACTGGCGTCATAGAAGGAGATGCGACGAGATTTGTCGGGCGATGATTGCGCGGCTAATCGGCGGAAATGCCCTTGGTCCAGACGCCAGGGTGCTGACAGCTGTAGAGAGGGTGAGCGAGGGCTGGCATCCATGTCCCAAAAGCCCGCTGTGTGTCACCAGACGAGAGGAGACAGAAAGTTACAAAAGTGAAAAAAGAATAAAAAAAAGAGTTAGGCTCAATTAAAGATACAGTCCATGATTCTGATGAGAGGCTTTTGATATTTCAATCAAACGATACCCCTCAAATACTCTCCTACACTCTCCATGTGTTGATTGGCCAGAGAAGCAATTGGTTACCATTTACAGAGCCAGGAAAGGGACTGGAGAGTTAGAGAACCACAAGAACATTTTATGGAAAAGAAAACTAATTATAGCAATAGGTGTATTAAACTGCTATCACAGATTGCAACTTTAATGAGATTATAGCAAGTTATTAATTTATGACTTTCAAAAGTTATAATGATGTATTTGATGAATGATGTCATTTGATTAGCTTTTCAGTCGCTCTCTAAACTCTTTAATTGATGCATATGACATTACTGAGATGTTAGCTGTAGTTATTTTACGGCTTGTTCAAGCTTTGATGCCGTGCACAGCACCTGTGAATACTACTGTGTCATTACTGTAATATACCAGAAGATGGAGGGAAAATCTGCATTTCTGGTTCAGGTTCTAGTCTTCTGCATCCATTCGATTGGTTGTTTATGCAGTGTTATAATCACCAATCTCGCAAGGGGGAAGCTGAATACGATTGGTACTGGTACTAGGTCTGACACTTTGGTATCAGAAGTGGGATGGAGATGATGAAACTTTGACAGATGGAAGATCTCATTGAAAAGACACAGCTGGAAGAGTTCATTGCTCACCTGAAGTGGAAAAAGCAAGGCCAAAGATTTCTATCCAAAGAGCCTTGATGAGGCAAGCTGACACTGTATCCCCATCGTAGCTGGATCTACCAGCAGCTGCTTCTGGCGGGCCAGGCCTGCCCATCAGTGGCCTGGGTGGGGAACGACACAGCTCTGTCAAGAGCTTCCCCCTTTGGTGACTGGTCATTATAACACTGCTAAAACAACAAAACCAATGACAGCTTGAGACTGAAATTGGACTGGTGCAGTGTTTCCGCTAGATTTCTTTTTAACAGTGGCGGCATCCTTTCTCCAGTTTCATTTTTGCTGTTGTTGCGAGCGAGCTTAGGCCTATAGACTACGATATGGGAAATACTTTATACGATCAGCTTCAGAAATGAATAGGTTTTCCTTGGCTACACCTTTCCACCAAGTTGTCTGAAAATTGTAGTTTTTGCGATGTTGACAAACATGCGTAGCACATGGAAGCTCTTGATAGCGCATGCCACTAACGTCTATGGAATAAAACTAGACAGGTACCTCGGATTAGCATTGCTGTTTATTCTTAAACTGCAATTTTGAGCAGCCAGCGGATTTAGCCTACTATGCTTCCGGACAATATTTTGCGTCTCCCCTAATTGCGTCTCCCCTAATGAAGAGGAAACACTGAGAAGAAAGTTAATGCTTTAAATAGGCTACATCAATACAATATATAATATGTGAACTGAAACTGGATGGGCCATAATAACAACCTCTGACTAGTTTAGGCTACTTATTGTTAAATTGCAATGTGAGCGGCAGCCAGCAGGGGAGGATACATCGCAGGATTATTTAAAAAGCAAATGTGCGTCTGCCCTGATTCTGATACCGTGGCGGTATTAATTAAACCGTGGGGGGCCGTCATGCTGAAATAAACATAGAGGAAACACTGTGGTGTCTGAACAAAAACAAAATTTTGATGTGTATTTAAATACTGTGTACATTTCCCCTGTGTTCTCTGGTCATATTTTAAATTAAGAATGAGAGTGGGAAATAAACAATATGGTCCTTATGGCATTACTGAAGCAAAACATGTAAGGTACCTAAGACTTTTCCAGTACTTTATATCAGTGCATGCCCAAATCATTCAGTACCCAGAGGGTTAATACCTGAACCAGCAGTTGTTTCACAAAGGTGCTGTCGGCTTTGATTTTCTTGAACACAATCGCCCAAAACAATTAATTAGAAAAAAAAAAAAGATTCCTCCAAAATCTGTGTTGTATGTGGGGGGGGGTTCAATCTGAGCCATGACAGTAATTGATGCTTGTGAGAGTCCTTTCAATTAATGGAGAACATAGAAGGCAGGGAAATTGCCATCCAAAATAATGTATAACTTGTCATTGCATTCTATGTCACCTGGCATTAATAGCGAAGGTGTCACTCCAGGAGACAGACAATCTGCTGAAGAACTACATTTTTCGCCCATTCTCAGCAAAACAAAACCACTCAATTAAGTCAAAAGATAGATGTATTGCTTAGATTGATGGAATCAAAATACATCTGACATAGGCATAAGATATTTATCTTTTTTGCATTTTCCTGTGTTTTCATTTAAAGGGAAACTACTACATTTTGACTACATGGTGAGGTATTTTTCTACAAAAATCCTAAATAAAACCACATGAAAGGAACAGGGAAAATACACTAGCTGCTTACAAGTGTGCATAGTTTGGCAAAAGCAATGCTCATTTTATCCCAATTCTATCATCACAAATGTATTCATGTTCTGAAATCAAATATGAACATATGTGTCAAGAACTTGCTGTTAAATGGAGACAAAGACATACCAACAATGTTCCCTCACTAACTAATGTTACTGTCTAATACACCAACTCCATGATACTGTTGCCCAGGATGATACAGGTGACACTTCCTCTCCTTGTCATGTTGCTCCAAAATAAATCTTGATGGTAAATGTAAAGGTCAGTACTGCCCTACAAAGCCAAAGTGCAGTATCTACGAAAATTCCAAACTGAGAAAAACAGCATTGTTGTCTTTCACACTGTATTCTAGCATATACTGTAAAATGAAAACCCTACATCTTCAGGAAATGTTTCAGTAGATTAATGAGATTTTGATAGATTGAACGGAGGATATGGTATTTTATATTGGTGTAAAAAAGTGAATTTCACAAAAAATGCAGTTACTGCACTTTGGCTTTGTAGGGCAGTGTAGTTTCATAGAATAGCAGAACTTCTCTCGAAAGACTGGGTAAAAAAGTAATCTTTTTAAATTTGAACATACCATTATTAAGGGCAGATAATATGAGAAAGTGTGTTTGTGTGTGTGTTTGTGTTTGTGTGTACGTCTACTTGGGTTGGAGTGGGGGGTTGTGAGGGAGGGGATAGTTTTCTGATGCTCTTTTTAATACAGGTTTATCTGAAGCCTGCTGTGAGATAAATTATTTTTGTCTGGGTCTGAGTATTTGTTTTATTGGGGCTTGTGGAGGCAAGACTACTTGGGCTGTTTTTTTTGTTTGTTTATTTTTTGTTCGGTCGGCCGCAGTGGAGAGGGGGAGAGAGAGGAGCCCCATCAGTATGCGTGCGAGCACGCCCTCACATCAAAACAAAACCGCTGTAATTGGGTTTGGGGTGTGCCCATTTCTCCTTCAAGTGATAGTTAAGGTTGAGTCATAAAAAAAAACACACACCCGTGAACACACCCACGCACATAAACACGCTGACACAAACACACTGACACTGACACACACACACACACACACACACACACGCGTGCGTGCGTTCATTGTCCATTATGACTATGCTTGTGTATCCTGATAGAGGTGATTTGTATCAATGAGGAAGAGTCTCCCATCCCACCTTGTGCCATTTCTTTTTCATTATGCGCAAAGAAGATATAATTCTATTGTGATGATAAAGCGCATCTTGAGAGACAGAGGGGGTTTAAAAGGCGCTAAAACAAAAGCAGCTCGAGCCGGCTGGCAGTGTGGCTGGCAAAGGCAGGCAGGCAGGCGGGCTCACCGGCAGGGAGGCTGGCAGTGTTTTAATCCGTGCCGCGGCGCTGATGAATCGGCATGCGCCGGCTCCATTTTTATCCGGCCGGCCGGCAAGCGCCTTGCCGGGCCCTTGAGTAATGCACCACCCCCGGGTCGCCTCGTGGGCTCCTTTGATGTAATATCCAAGCCGGGATTAGTGCCTCTGTGGTGTGGGCTAACAGGGACGGAGGTGAGGTTGGTGTGGTAGTCCACCCCTTTCTCTTGGAGGACTCTGGCATGGACATACACTTACTCATACACACACACACACACACACACACACACACACACACACACACACACACACACACACACACACACACACACACACTTGCAGAGATGTACTGTATATTGGCTGGCTAACAGATCTACATGCATGCAGGAGGTTGCCTATACATTCCCCTATATGGCCCCATATGTTTAAGCAGGTAAAGAAAGCTGTTTGGATGGCAGAATGGAACTTACTGTAGGCCACACCAGATGCCATGACCACACTTTGCCCCAGGCTACCCTGGCAGATGTGACAAAACCCTACAGTGTTCCATGCTGTGCCATGCGGTGGTAGCCACTGCTGCAGCTCCTGCTGAATGGTACCATGTGGTGCGGCTCTGCTGTCTGCACTGCATTGTGGGATACAACGCCGTGCTGTGCTGTGGAGCGCTGCTGTATTCCACGCTGTCTAAAAGCGTGCCATCTTCACTGCATCTCCCCACTCACGGGTCGGTTTCTGTGGGACTTCCTGCCCTCCAAACAATGGACAACAGATTGGCCCACAGCAAGCGCCTGAACTCAACTCAACCCTCACCTGGCCACAGTTTGTAGCCACCCGCTAGTTCCTTTACCGTCCTACCGACTCAGGCCGACAACAGCTGTTTCCAAGCCTATCGCCAGGTCAGCAAGGATCAGGCCAGAACAACTGTTATTCTCTGTGTAATGGATGGCTGATGTTAATTAAGTCTTGTTTTAGGATGACAAAATGCCTTCCTTTTTAGCAATAGCAAAGCTATTTTTTTTTTTGTTTACCCATCCCTGCCCATGTACATTCATCTTGTCCTCCACTATGTGACACAGTCACTGGATCTAAGGCAATTAGGGCAATTATTTGGTTCATTGAAGTGTTTAAGTAGCCCTTTTCCCCCTCTGTTGAGATAGCTTTTAGCCGAGGCCCTGGAAATCCCCTTTATGCGACAGGGAAACATTTACCTCCATTGTTTGCTTTGTGTTTTCGGTGGGCTCTGCTCATTGTGGTGCTCTGTTTTTCTATCTTTTTTCCCCGCGTCCTCGTTAGTCATGTGTTTTCTGCATAGTCATTAGTCTGTGCTGCTGTCACTGAGCTTTGCCGGCTAAAAAACACAAACAATTTAGCTGACGGAGCAGCACACGGAGAGCCTGCTTTTCATCTCACACTGCGTGTTGTGCCTTCGCTACCCCCACTGCCTGCAAATCGACAGTTGCTAAACGTAAACCGTGTCATGTTTTTGTGAGCATGGATCGGAGATTATATGCTCCCGCAATTATATTTGGCAAGCCCCCCCCTCCCCCCTTCGGCTCCATCTCATCAGGAAGGAAGTCACTGAGAAAATAAACACTAGGTTAAATAGAAGATTTTTTCAGTGAATATGTCCACTCAGTGTTGCCACTCTGATGCCACTCGGTTTGAGGAAGAAAATCACACGATACTTTAAAGCTCCCCTATGGGCTAGCAGGAGCTGGAGGAGCTGGAGTGAGGGCGAAAATGCCAGCTGCTGCTGCTGCTGCTGCTGCTGCTGCTTTGTGGAGGAAGTAGCACGCTGGAGGAGAGAAGCACCCTGACTGTGCTCACATCGGCCATCTTTGACAGGCCCCTCTGTTTGATTGCTTAATTGAGGCCAGTTCAGCAACACTGTTTTTCCTAGGAGGAAACACACAGACACACACACACACACACACACACACACAAGCACAAGCGTGCAGGCACACACACACACACATACATTTGCACGCACACACACACACACACATTAAGACACACACACACACACACATACATTTGCACGCACACACACACACACATTAAGACACACACACACACACACACACACACACACACACACACACACACACACATTTAGAGAGCCAAGCCAGCATGAAGTCCAAACAGCTTACATGGCTGAGTACTAGGAAGGCCATGTACTGTAGTAGCATTGCTCTTGCTAGGTAATGTTGAATGCCTTTCAAACAGTCGCTCAATGGGTAAAAGCAGTAATTTGGCTGTGACAAATGGAAGGCCTCCCTGCGTCGCTTGCCCTCGTCACATGCGCCTTCAGAAACGTGGACCTCTTGACAAGCGGAGTGGCTGTTGGCCGGTTTGTTTGCATTCACCACCAACACCCCCCCCCCCCCCCCCCCCCCCCCACCCCACACACACACAGACACCACGCACCTCCCGGCCCCCACTTCCTCAAGCCGCAGTTCTCCTCAACACTCCATCCTGTCACCCCACGCTGGGATGCCGAGGTCTGCAGCAGATTGAGTGCCCAGGCAGTGATTGATCTCCGGGTTGCCGTGGTGGTGCCCTCCCTCTGCCGTTTGGTGCTGGCGTCTCAGCAGGTGGCCTTGATTTAGCCAGAAGTAGGGCCATGTTTACCTTATTTTTTTCTGATTGCTTAAGCACATTTTTTGTAACTATGGCTTTTTTTGCAAAACTCTACACACAAATGGCAAAACCTCTCACCCAATCAGCAAAACATTGTAGTTCTCTTGCAAAAGCTAACACACCTTGCTTAACTCTTCACACCTTCGTAAAAATGGTGTTTTCGTATCTAACAGTAAACACAAGCCATCACAATAGTACACTGATGGTATGAATAAAAAACACATCTGGCTTTTGCTTTCTCTGTGCACAAGGTAGACTATGTCAGTTTGAGGTCATACTTTTGTCATAGTTCTGTAAACATACAGGGATCCCAACTTCAAGTATTAGTGTTTATTTACACACATCAAAACAAACACAAGTGTGTTTTTCCAAGTCAAAACACAAAATAGCATTTCACTGAGACAAAACAAATCAGTCTACATCGGGTCGTCTCTCTCAAAATTCTGTCTACATCACATGCAATGTCCTAGTCCAAGGCACCGGGAAAAATATATTCTGGAATGACGTATCCAGGCCTGACATGACAATATCCCCACATGTAGACTGTTTTTTTGTCTGTTTTTTTCTCTTCTCACTCTTCCTGCTCACTCCATCGTACCCATTGTACATTACCTGTGGCTTATTTATAGTGCTTAGGCTGATTGCAAAGTGAACTAATTATCTAAAACAGTTTTCACATGAGAAAGTGTGCCAGAGAGTTGGCAAAATAGTGTAAATAATAGCCATTGTGCCTATTGTGCAAAGTGTGTGTTACAAAATTGCAAACTGAGTGCAAAGCAGTGTTTGTGCTTTTAGTTTTGCGAACTCAGTGAGTGGTTTTGCCATTTGTGTGTAGAGTTTTGCAAAAAAAGCCATAGTTACAAAAAATGTGTTTAAGCATTCAGAAAAAACTGTAAAGCAGATTGGAATATGTGTGTATTCAGGCTTGGCTCTGTGGGTTCTCTTTTTTTCTCTCAGATAACCCCCTGCACCCCCCTCATCGTAAACAGTTTGATGTGGATTTCACTTTTGTGTCCAGTCAAAACAAGAGAGACTTTGCTTTGACCCTGATGATTTACCAGTTTACCAGTTTGAGTTACCAGTTTAACTGCCAGAGTATTTTCCTCCCAGTATAATATTGCAGCTTATGAATAGGAGATAGCAAGGATCCTTATCAAGGAGACACACACACAAATGCCTCCTGAGATACAGCACATAGTGTGGACTCTATAAACACAGCAGGGCACATTATCCAACATTAAACCTCATGCCTGTTGGGAAATTAGGAGGACCTTCTTATTCGGTATGACTTTAAATTGGATTAGCACTTAATTGAGTGAAGAACAGATGGGTGGTATTTTATCTGCCTTCTACTGTATATATCAGTATCTTGTGATGACCAGAGATAAGAACGAAATGGGCACCTGGACATTCCTGCCATGGTATAGCTTCCTGTCTGTTGTGTGCTCGTAGTTTGTTGTGTGTAGTATTTATTTTAGAATAGAGTCTTGACATACAGTAAAATCAAAGACACAGAACACATAAACAGAACATACACCTGTATGCAGAGGCTGCATGATCATTTATTTAAAATCTAATAATATTATTTCTACTATATTATTGTATGTTACCACAGCAAGTCTTCAAAACATCCACAGGATAGATGATGGACAGATGCCAAGTAAAATCCATTACATGAGATCCTATGAGAACATTTCAGCCCATTAAATGAATGAAATCACAGTGGCCCCAGTTGCATCATGGTTGATCTCTTGGACCCCTATGCCATTTAGTTCTCTCTTCCATCTCTTGGCCAACTTTTTTGCTAATGTTTCTTAACTATCCGTAATGTCTTGTCATTACCAAGGCTCAGAAACTCTTCAGAGGAACCAATTTGCAATGTCCTGAGTATGCCAGAATTTATGATCAAACAATTTCAGGCATATTTCCTCCCTGCATATCTTAATGGCACTGGCTGCCACTGTAAAAATGGCTGAGGTCTGGACGGCATTTGCATCTACAAAGGCGTCATTCCGGCCGGTCTTAAAATGCCGTGACTGTGGCCTGGCACTGTCTGCTGATGAGGGTGAAATACTGCACAGCTGCAACAGACCGTTTGGGTACTTAACAGTCCCGGAATTTTCCATAAAATGGTGACTTTTATACAAAAACAGACACTTTGGTATAAATAGTGCTCCTCTGGAACTGTAGCCGAGGTTTTGATACAACTTAATGAGATTGTAACCCATTCTTTTTGATGCCGCTAATGTAGGCCTTAACCAGCAGAAGAACAGGTGCAGTGATGAAAATGTCTGATATATTCAGCCGGGCATATTCCATTTTCATTATATCTGGTTTGTTAAATGTATATGGTCTTATGTACATGCTTGTATGCATGATAATGTGAATGTTTATCCATGCCTTAGGAAACAATGAAACAAAAATTCTATATTTTTAGAGTGGTATTGTTGCAACTCAGTTCTGCCAAATGACGTTTTGTGAACAAAACAAAGCAGAAACATAATGTGTGATGTTTGTCTCTCAGTTTCATACTCCCAATATGAAAGTGCTCTGAATTGCTCTTTGCCAAATTTCTCCCAGAAATAAAAAAAATGAAAAACAATATGCTCACAGCATGCCACAGAGGGTGCTGAGAGTTTTAACAAGCGTGGAAGTAAACAGCCATCTCAGCTTGCATGTTAGCAGGGCTTTTAAAGCCCCTGTGAGTGACACAGGCGTGCTTACTGTCCTGTTTTTCACTATACACCTCTTCTCCTCCACTAAGCCACACGAGCCAGCTCCTATCTCGACTCAACTTCATTTTTAGCTGTGAGTGTATCTTTGGACCCCTCTCAGGCAAGCACGGCATCGCCTCATCACAAACACGCCAGCGCTGTGACACACACACACACACACACGCACACACACACACACACACACACACACACACACACACTTGACTCACACAGCCCTGGGCCACAGTGACTTAACATTCACAAGGCCCTCTCCCTGTCGCAGTGGCAAGGGCCGGGGGCAAGTGCTCACACTCCGAAAGCTTCTCTCGCAATGAACCCTCCCCTTCCTCCTCTTCCTCCTCTCCTCTTCTTAGAGTGGTATATTGACTCGGGGGTTTGTCTTCCTGTCTTCCTGAATTTGATGCCCAGAGGGTCTGGGTGAGCGAGAGGAGGAACAAACTCAAACCGAGAGCAAGAGAGAAAGAGAGAGAGAGGGACAGAGAGACTCATAGAGAGAGGGAGAGAGTTAGAGTTAGGAACGTAAAGAGAGAAAACGGTAGGAAAAGGGAGGGACTGGCAAACTGGCAAGGAGAGACAGAGAGAGAGGGAGTAAAAAGAGTGTCAGAAAGAGGGAGACAGCAAGTCATTGAGAAACAATTGAATACAGTGTGTGTGAGAAAGAAAGTGAGACTGTTGAGAGATTTCGTGAATGGGGATAAGACACAATGCGACTAATAGAGCCGCTTAAAAAGAGTGTGATAGAATAAATCAGAAAGAGACTGTGTGTGTGTGTGTGTGTGTGTGTGTGTGTGAGAGAGAGAGAGAGAGAGAGAGAGAGAGAGAGAGAGAGAGAGAGAGAGAGAGAGAGAGAGAGAGAGAGAGAGAGAGAGAGAGAGAGAGAGAGAGAGAGAGAGAGAGAGAGAGAGAGAGAGAGAGAGAGACTTTTCTGTTTGAGGAAGATAATGGGAAAGGAAAAGGAGGGCTGATGGGGGTTTATAGAGATGAACTCGGCCAGCTGGTCCTGCGTCGGCGCTGCCAGGTCATCTGGTCACATGTGGCCACACTGGCAGCCGTCCTGCCCTCTCCTCTGGCCTGCCTGGGTCTCAGCACACCCACGCATGCATACCACACACACACACACACACACACACACACACACACACACACACACACACTACATACACACACACAGACACACACACACACAAAACAAACACACTGTCCTTTACACACACAATGGCACAATCTGTCACAAACACTCACATGCATACGCAGTTGCACAGCAAAATACACTATCTTGTATCTTGACTCTCTGCATCTGTCTGTCTGTCTCTCCCTCCCTCTCTCTCTCTCTTCCTCTGTCTCTCTCTCTAACACACACACAAACACATAGTGTGGGATGTACTACTTGCCAATGGCAATTAAAGCCCTTCAGTGTAAGAGCTGCTGATAGAGCTTCTCCTGATTGCCATCCATTCTGTGGAGCACTACACTTTCTCCACACACACACAGAGAGAGAGAGAGAGAGAGTGCCATGCACCCCTCCCACCCTTCCTCCCAGGTTGGTGCGGTGAGATTAGCACGCGCCTGGCGTTCCGAGTCGACATTGTCTGGCCTGAAGCGTGTCATTAAGCTGTAAATCACTCTGATTGAGAAGCCATCAGCACTCCACAGAAACCCTGTTGACAAACCCCAGGACCGGGCTCCAGGGATGGCAGATTGGAGTGTTTTTTCGGCATAAATCAGCACCCTGGCGCAGGTACACATATGCACACTCGCGAATCATCACATATTCCCCATTTACCACCACTAACCGGGCTCTGATATCAGCTTATGCAACTCCTCAGAGTGTCTGGTGGTGGTGATAGTGTTGGGAAGGGTTTGAGGGTGTAATTCTCTTGACAACATCTCCTGAGCAGCAGGTCTTTTCATCACAATTTTTGGTTAATTGTGTGGAATACAATCAACATTTGTCCGCGCCTGAAATGATGCTTGTCCTGATTGCATTGATGGCACTCTGCGTTGGGAGCATAATTGGTTGTCAGACACACCACTGGGAACTGTAGGGTCGTTGAAGTTGGAGGGAAGGTGGGGGGTGCTGATCAATGCATACACTGATAGCTTCTCTCTGGGAGTTCCGCAAGGTTAAGATAACTCTTTGTCTGTTTTCTAGTCTTCCCTTTGGCACCTAATTAGTTTCCCTGGTTGTTTTATTGCCAAGCGGGAACATGCATGGTGGAAAGTTTGTTACCATAAAAATAATGATGCATATTTTTTTATGAAAGGTTTCCATACTTCCTTGTAGGACTTATAGTATGAAGTTGTATAAGGTGTAATGGCAAATTGTATTCACAACATATTACTAATAATATTGTAAATCTTACTGGTAATAATGTGAATGATTTGTTGGGCATATCATCTCACATAACCACACTCAGGCTAATCTATACCTTGCCTATCATTATGAACATTTTTGTAGCAGTAGAACAAAAATCACAAATTTTATTTGTACTTATGCAAAATGAAAGGAAATAACTATTAGCAATGCATAGAATTTGCAGCATGTGAAGTCATTAAACACACACATATATACTGTATATAAAACCTGTATATAAACCCCCCCCCCCGTTGTTCTGGATTTTTTTACTCTTCACGCTGGAGGATGTGTGTTTTGTGCATTTGCCCTAATCTCTACTCCTCCATGCTCTGGAAGCGCTATTGAACAAGAGGCAATCAGGACATACTTACTGACTCAGCTACTGCTACAGCTGCTGCCGCCACCACAGCAGTTCTGAAGGGTTCTAATTGCCTGTAGCGAGTGAAATTATCTCTTATTCGAGGATGTTGGCTGCTAGCTAAACAGGGATGCCTTGAATCATATGGTGTTTTTTAACAATTGTTTCTTCCTGTTCTTTTGGAGTGGTTGGAGCAAAATAATATTTTTTTATTTGTATGTTTTTACAGAATATTTGCAGAGGCCATAGTAACATATTCTACAGAATGATAAGAATCTGTGTAATTTGGTTCCCAAGTGTCCTCAAAAAATTCTTAAGGATAAACAAGGTCTGGCTAAACCTATATGTCTACACATGAAATAGTGCTTCAGTTTGAACCTGCTGTCTAGCAGTGATCAAAAGAAGCTTGCATCAGCTTTTCTTGTGTTGGACAAATACTTTAGGGTCAAGGCCTTGGAGTGCACCTGTGTTCATCTTGCCCAAACAAAACTACAGCTCTGATCAGTCTATATGAATTGGTATGAAAACTTCTGTAGGATATGTAGTATATGTATATGTAGTACGGTATTCATCCATGACATCGTCTGAGTTCAAATCATTGAGTAAAAAATATTCTCATAGATGCACATTTGATGGGATCGCAACTATTTCTGTATCATACAATTATCAACTTAATCATCATCAACTTAATATCTTACATATTTAGTATCATACAATACCAGACGCCTCTTGAGACTTTAGAGATTGAGATTTTAAGCACCCTCTAATATTAATTAAAAGCCCATGCTCAAGGAGCAGTCCACGAGGGTTCAGCTCTTTCTGGATTTAAAAAAAATAAGAAAAGGGGGGGGGGGGGGGATGCCTGTAGGCCCCAGTTATGAAAGCATGCATTGAATTCCAGACCTTCAAATAACCAGGGAAGATCATGTGGTACTTACAAGCAATAGTAGCCATGTAGTACTTATAAAACACTGAAGCTAATCCCAAACTGCACATGCATCTTTACTGTAATGATATCTACTAATATAAAATAATACATTGTACTAATTCATTAATTACCCAGTAATTATAATTAAGTAAATAGTCCCTAAAGGCTTTCGAGATAAATAGTGTCCCCATCGTTTTGACATTATAATGGAAGCCACCGTTTTTGGTGCGACAAAGTCAATGGCGCTTTCATTCAGGCTAATTTTACGCATGCAGGTACCTCTTACAAATGGAAATTATTTCTTTCATTGAGAGGCTTTTATATTTTTACCAAATTGCAAATGGTTAGTCTCTGTATGCAATCTACTTTTATCATTCACATGACAAGAGTGTCCCTAGTCCCTCTGGTGGGAGCACATTTTGTCTTTCATACTGAATTGTAAAACAAAAGTGTTTTTAAAAGTTAAATAAAGTTTTTAAAGTCAGTGCTCACAAAGGACCTCATTAAGGTACCGTGTAATCTCAGGTTTGTACGCACAATGAAACTCGTTTTGCCTGTGTCTATTCTTATTGACTTGAGGAAAGACATTTTCTTTCCTGACCATTTGCCTCTCCCATTACACTCTGTTCTAGTCCAAAACAAATGTGTCTGCTATGCACAATCCCCATGTTCTGTTCCAACCAAAGTTTCCATAGTCTGACCCTAAGGAGACCTGGTAGGGATACACCTAACCAGAGGTGGAAAGTAACGAAATACATTTACTCACGTTACTGTATTGAGTAGTTTTCTGTGTATTTTGTATTTTTTAAGTAGTTTATAAAATCGGTATTTTAAATTTTACTTGATTACATTTTGAGTTAAGTATTGTACTTCGCTACATCAAAAATCCCATCCGTTACTTGAGTAAAAAAAAAAAGTTAAGACTAATGAAAACAGAAGGGGAGAGAGAAAAAATCGCGCCCTAAACCACTAGCCTAGTGATAATGATCAGCATGTAGCCTACAATAGGACATGATCTCAAGCTGGCGCGATGTCTTTCTGAAAGTGATTGAGATGGAGCTGGATCACGAGATGCATCAGATTACATGTGTAGCCTAACCTATGAAAGTGTATTTTCCGCTATGTCAATGGGTTGTCTCAGTTCGTTTTAGCACTATGATTGCGGAGATATTCAAGCAAACACCATGGGATTTCGTGTTTTGACGTTTGTGCTCACCTTTGGTAAGTAGTTCATTAGCAGTTGTTTCCCCTCATTTCTCTCTTTTTCCTGTTTTGGCATTTGTTTTTGGTAACCTGACTTCTTGGATAAAGACATTGCACCAGCAGCACAACAATTAGCGGTCCACTACAAGCGATGCTCAACTAAATAAACAAAAGATAGACTACCTTATGAGTCGTGCAGGCGGACTAAACCATTTAGCTCTTTAGCAAGGGAGAGTGAGAGTGACCTTAGACAGTTTTCACTATGTTTTGTATAAACATCCAGTCAGTCAAACTTTACATTTTGTATGACATTCATTTTGACATTAATTTGGAAGTTAAAATATTCAGGTAAAATATGGTGGAAATAAGTAATGAACGCTTAGATTTTTTTCAGTAAATAGCCTAAACTTCCAGTGATTCTATTCGAAATTTTCACCACACATTATATTAACACACATATAAAAAAACAATATGTGTAATAAAGTGGAATGACACAGGAAAAAAGTATTGAACGCCTACTGAAATGGCTTCAATACTTTGTGGAAAAGCCTTTGTTTGTAATGACAGCATCAAGAAATGTCCTATGACAAAACTTATTAGTCGCAGTATCAGGTGTGATTTTGGCCCATTGTTCTAAACAGATTCCATGGATCCCTCTTGTGAATCCTGATCTTTACTGCCAGAACTGTTTAATTGAATTTAATTGAATTGGCTGCCTTCGAGTCTTTCTGGAGCTTTCTCCGAGTGGTCTTTGGCTCTTGGAATTGACTATCCTTCTGACTCCCTGGTCAGAAATATTGCGAGGAGATCCTGTGCATGGCCGGTTGATGATGCAGTGATGTTCCTTCCACTTGCAGATAATGGCTCCCATGCTGCTAACTGGAAGATTCTGAAGTTTTGAAATACATCTGTAACCAGTTTCATTGATATGTTTTGCAACAATAAGGTTGCAAATGTCTTGGGAGAGCTTTTTGCTTTTATCCATCATGAAATGTTTCTTGTGTGACACCTTGGTAATGAAAAACCTTTTTATAGCCCATCAATATGTAGGCTACTAACCAAGCTTATATTATATTAAGATTATATTAATTTGCACAGATAGAAAGGATAACTACTCTCTAAGATTCCAGCTCGTTCCTTTCCTTTCCTTGCCTTAGTGCCTTTTCTTAGCGTGTTCAATACTTTTTCCTTGTGTTATTCCACTTCATTACACATGACTCTACTTATGGAGTTGTTTGGATTTTTTATGTGTGGATTACCTGAGTTATTACTAATGCCTGGTGAAAATGTTGTGCCCCCCGTATTCCACTTTTCAAGGGCCCTCTCCTACATTGGGGCCCTATACTTCCACTTTTCCCCCCAGTTCCCCTTTAATCTGCTGAACCTTCTGCTCGTTTCCAAATATAAAAAAAAACTTTCTGCAACTCAACATTGGCCTGCCTGCCTCAGGTGCCTGTGAGGGGCTTTTCAGTTGTGCTGGATTACTGTTCACTGCAAAGCGACCAAGGATGAGTGCAACTAACTTTGAAAATCAACTACTGCTCAAACTTAAAGGAGAACTGTCGGTATGAACAAAACTGAAACAATCGGTTTTACCTAGCTCGAGTTGCTGCAGCTACAGCGCTACACACTGGGAGCATGAACACGGCTGCTTTAGCTGCTGGCTGCAGCAACTCGAGCTAGGACCAAAATCCTTTTAGGCAAGTACCTCCACTCGGCGGCCATATTGCAGTGCTTTTTGGGCACTTATCGGACATCTATTTCGGCAGAAATGCGCGTGCATAAGGCTTCACAACACCAATCTTGCTCCAGCGGCGAGATCACAACAGATGATTGGCACGATGTCTTCACAGCACACCACATGATTGGCTCAATGTATTGTCAACACACCACATGATTGGCTCAATGTATTCACATGTCAACGTTTTGCCGCGAAAGGGTTGTAATATGTGTAGACAACTGCCATATTGGCGTTACAAACTAACCCCATGCATTACTATCGCTTCGGCAGCACATATACTAAACTATGGAGGATTTTTTGAGTGCTGTATCTCCTCATTAGAAAGTCTCTGGTAAAACTGGTTGTTCTGGTACCCCCCCCCCCCAAAAAAAAAGTAACTAAGTAACTTTTACTTAAAGTACATTTTAAATGGACTACTTTTTACTTTTACTTGAGTACATTTTCAGATTGCTATTTTAACTTGTACTTGAGTAATATTTCATCAAAGTATTGGTACTTTTACTTGAGTACAATATTTTCGTACTTTTTCCACCTCTGCACCTAACATACCAAACATGATTAAACCGGTCTTACTAACCAGTTTCTTAACTTTCATAAGATACCAGGGAGATTACAAACTTTCAAAAGACCTAAAGACCATTCCTGTAACCCTAGTGAAGGTAAATGGACATAATCTGGTCTGGCATACTGTGCATAATATGCAGGACTTACAGTAACAGATTCAGAGCAATGTACTGTAGTGCTTTTGGCTGTAATCCTGTGGTTGTTGCAGCAGTTGTCGCTATTGTGTGAGAGGTTGGATGATTTCAGCATCTGAGCAAATAATTATATCTGTGTGTAATGTTGTTACAGGCTTTTCCTCAAGATATGACCTGAGTGCCCTCTTGTAACAGACATGGAGGCTTTGACATCTATAGCCCACTGCTAGAGCCTTTAGACCTCATCTGTATCTCAATCTGCCAACAAGCTAATTGTGCATGTTAGGATTCTACTTGTGTCAGCTTCCTGAAACTGCAACGAGTCAGATTTAGCTTCTCTTCCATCATATAAGAAAGAGGAGACAAGAAGACTGCCTCTTACCAAAGGTAAAGGTCTTGTCTCTTATGTTAATAGTAAAACAAAACAGCTGATCCTTCTATCACTTGTGAGACTTTGAGACTCTAGTGTTCCTCCTACATTTATTCTTGCTCACAGTAAAGTTTCATTTTTCTCTGCCAGTTCCCCCATCAGCTCTCTCTCTCTTTCTCTCTCTTTCTCTCTCTCTCTCTCTCTCCCTCTCTCTGTGCTGCTTGGTGGCTTTCAGCCACGTGGGTTCCCACTCACCAGGTGGTTCTCATCTCGAGGCGAACCTCAGTCGACGCCATCCCGACTCACTACCTTGGTTAGTCACTGAGCACCGCTTTGATTTCTCAACTTATAATTGGCTGCATCTTCTTGGCTCATGAGGCTGCGTCCACTCTGTAGGCAAGGACAAAGCCTTCAGCTGGACAGGCGAGACCTTTTTATTAATAAAGAGTAGACTGGTGTTGGAGCTTTACCTCTAAGGTTTGATGGTCTTTTGCTATGTAAGCAGATGTTCTTTGTCGCTGTGTATATTCTCACATATTAAATGCCACACTGTGATATCACCCACCCAACACTAAATAGATAAATACACAAGTAAATACATGATGAAGATATGGATGAGGGAGGTATGAGAGTGCCAGAATGTCATGTATCTTGTAGCCCAATACAACTCTTGCTTGTCCTTACCACCCTACCACCAAACGCCTTTGTTTTACGAGCTCATGTGTAGGGGTCAGGGTCGATGGGTAGCAAATGTTGTCTTTTCCTAGGCAGACTGATGTGGCTATACAAATTACCCAGGATGCCTTGCAAAAATGCAAAAGCGAGTTAAGAAATCCATGAATATAAGTATCTTTATTTTTCAGTTGCCCTAAAAAAAAACCATATTATGTAATCTTTATAACAAGGCCAACAGAAATCTCACATTTATCCACTTTGATGGCAGGATGACCTATAATGACGTAAATTGTTGCTCTTGTTTCGCCTTCACTAGAAACTATCCAGATGGACGGGGGTCTTAAAGGGTTCTTACATTTCATAGAGTGATTTTTAAGCACCACCCCTGTTGAGCGACAATGAATAGGGATCTTTCTTTTTCCCAGAGCTTGTCATGAAAATGATTAAACATTAAATCATGACAATAACTCAATTTCAGTGCTCTGACAATTTATCTGAGCTATCTGACACATTACCCAAGCTGGGTATGCTTTGCACTTGGGAAAATAATTTGTTATAACAACCATAATCCTATAATTATTGCCACTCCAAAAGATATTGCAATTCAAAATATTGCCTGCACTCCTCAAGCATTTTGAAACAATGCAAGAGCCATGGTTTGACAACGAGACCAGCATCCAGTAGCAGACGCCTACGAACAGATGCTTCCTTGGCTTTCTTGATGCCGTGGCTCTGAGTGGTCTTATTCCCAAAGTGCGGCCTCAGCATAAATAAGGCAGGCTCTCTCCAGCGACTCCCAGAGAAACAATAGCCCCTTTCACACATTCGCCTTTATCACCGCTGAGGTATGGGAGCAGGGCTATTGTGCAAGTGCTGTAGACAGATCCCTCTCAGTGCAAATCAGCCTGCTTATGATGTAGCAGACAGACCCTTGTTGGGAGAGGGAATCGCCCCATTCATTCCCCGCCGCTAGTTCTGCGGTGCAGACACTATAGAAGAGATAGGCCATTAGCATCCATCATATCTGTGGAACACAGAGCTTATCCCTGTGCCGCCGGTCCATCACGGAGCGTGTTTTGTTTTCTTGTTGTGGTTTGGCAAATTGCTGTTATTAATGGTGAAAGGGCTTGTTGTGCGCCACTCATTAGAGGCTGTTTTTAATGGCAGCTTTGATAGATTAAGACAAGCCAGGGGCCTCACTCTCAAACTCACACAACCAGTTAATGTGAGACAATTAAAACCATCCACTCTGTGACCACTGCTTTTATATTTCATATTTTCATATTTTATATTAATTTTATTGTTATTTTATTTATTTATTTATTTATTTATTTTGTCTGGCTTTCGTATAATGTTGCAAGGGGTGATGAGTGCTGTATGGTACCCCCTCCCCACACACACACACACACTCTGAACAGTCAGCAGTCAGCTTCTGGTGCTCTTCACCTTTGGCTGGCTAGCCCTCATTACCATTAATAGGAGATAATGCCCTTTGGACAAGGCATTACACCAGATCCCGGCTGCATTTTCGCCCTCGCTCACATAAGATTATGTAAGCGCAGGCCAATGTCAATGGAAGGCATCGCCCCTGGGGTGAAAGAGAGCCTTATAATAGATGCGCCGATGCTGGCGCGGGAGTGACACTCCGCCACTCCTCTCCATCCCAGGCAAGGTGGGAGACGGGAGGAGGGGGGTCGGGGGGTGTTGGGCTGAGGCGACAACGTGGCGCACGAGGCGAGAGACGGTCTCAATAGCGAATGGGCCGTGAAGGCCACGGTGTGCGCCCGTGCCAGGGCTGCTCGAATCGTAGCGGCGCTGCTGGCTTAGACTGCAGGACGGGATCAATGCCAGGCCACGCAAGCGTGAGAAGCGGAATGCACCATAAGCCTCCTTGGTGGACTTAAGCCCCGACTAAAGTCGAAAGCGTGCACACCTGTGAGCCATGCCTGCCGGAGCTTACAGCAGACATCTTTGCAGCGTTGCACCCTCCATCATAAGGGAATCGGTGGAGGACTCGTATATTATTTGAGGGGCTCGATTGTTTTGCCAATCAATAGCAAGACCTGGGGGCTACACGTGACTTGAAATATTAGGTGCTCTGCAAAGCATTTCAGGCACAATTATCAGAGTGTAATTCATTTTTGTGTGTCATGCCCTGAACCCCTGACAGATGAAATCTTTTGGCTGGGCTTTATCCGGGAGTCAATCATGTTCAGAGAAACTCAAGCGGCAGCCATAGACCCTTAATCTCTCGTTGCCAAACTGATTTGCTTCGGTTCTTTAGCATGGCCTTTCTTTTGCTTTCTCTCGCACACACACACACACACACACACACACACACACACACACACACACACACACACACACACACACACTCACTCACCTCATATTTTACAGCAGTGTGGGCCGTAGGCCTTGTGGGAGCCACAGCTCTGTACCTAATTGGCAACCAGTGTTTACTGTAATGTCTGAGTGTGTAGGTGATGGTGGACCATGTGATAACACTCTAAGTGTGTGTGTGTGTGTGTGTGTGTGTGTGTGTGTCTGTGTGTGTAAGTGTGTGTGTGTTGTGAGAGACAGAGAGCTTTTTGTGTGTTGTTGCAGATGTCATCTCACCTTTTGTGTCACCACTGCGTGTATGTTTGTGTGTGTGTGTGTGTGTCAGCACGGTGTATGTATCAAGGCAACACAGTGTCAGAGGCATTCTGAGGCTTTCAGTCAGATGAAGTCCAGCTGGGCTTCCAGCAGAGTGACAGGCACACAGGTTGCCGAGGCCGGCCAGCGCTGCCCGACGCTGGGCAGCTGTGAAGTGACTGGGCCCCTGACAGCCAGGGCTGGAGCTGCCACTGGGCTGACAGTGACTCTGTGTGCTGTCGCTGCTGGAAATCCTCAAAATGCTTTTCACTTCCTCATTCAGCCATCACTCACAATCCAACATGCACACTAATCCTGCATTCTTAATTGTGTACTTGAATTTCAGGCCTAAAATTGACTACCAACACAATTTCAGCACATAATGCTAATACTTTTAGTATTTTTTCTCTCTCTGTCTCTCTTTGTAAAGGTGATCTTTGGTATTTGAAAGTATAACAAACATCCTGAGCAGACTTTACATTTTTTTGGTGGGTTAATAATAACCACATTATTACAATATCTGTGCTATCATGTGTGTAGTCTTTTGGGTAGGGGTGGGAGGGGGTTGGTTGTTAATATGAATGTTCGAATGGCTGTTATCTTGCCTGGAAGTGATAGGTAAGGTTGCCATTACAGTGCGGTAGATCATATCCCACAGTGATTCAACAGAGTTCAAATTACCCCAGACGGCATGAGTGGCATTGCATGATGTAACGTGTGGTAGAGGAGGAGAAATCGAAGGCAAAGAGGCGCTAACAATAGTGTCGATAGTCAAGCCCTGGCATAGAACATCTAATCACTGCTCCAAATAATTGGCTGAACCTCCCCTTAGCTTAGCAGGAGTAAGTGGATGCGAGTGGCATGGTGACTTAATGGCTATAGCATGCTGCTGGAGAAATTGCCTCTGGGTGTGTGTACAGTATGTGTGTGTGTGTTCTCTGTGTGTGTGTGTGTGTGTGTTCTCTGTGTGTGTGTGTGTGTGTGTGTGTGTGTGTGTGTGTGTGCGTGTGCAGAGGTGGAGTTTGAGTGCCAGTGAAATGAGTTTTAGTTGTTGTTTTTTTTTTACTCTTTTTTTCTTTCCCATCAGAAGAAGTGTATCTCACAGGCAGTTGCTTCATTAAAACATTTTTGTTTTGTCTGCTGTCTTTTTTTTTTTGTCCATGGCGGAGGATGCCGCCGATTTATGGCTGTGGTGGTAAGGAGGCTCACGAAGGCTTTGCGGCTCCACGCTGAGGCCATTTGAAATATGAACTGCACGACAACGAGAGCAGCGTCCATGTAATGAGCTCTTTTAAAATCCCACAGCTCACGGTCCATCCCATTTCACCGAGTCATGCAATGTTCCTCTGTCCCTCCTCCTTCCGTCTTCTGCTATTACTTTTTATGCCTCACATTTTTCAGGGTTGCACAAATCCACATTCTCATAAGGCCACATACATGGAAACACACACACACACACACACACACACACGCGCACACACACACGCACACACACACACACACACGCACACACGCACACACACACACACATACACACACACACACACACGCGCGCACACACACACGCACACACACACACACACAAAACAACTTTCACACACAGACCATCTCAGCCACACATAATATTGATATGGACAGTTACTATCACAGTTTTATTTTGGAGTTAGCCACACCAACTCAGGATTCAAGATATTAAGTGATCTAGAGGCCACAGATACTACACAATCGGTCAGGGGTCAGGTCATCATTTAGTATCCACAGAGCTGTGCTGATCTTGTTCCATGTGGACACATTTCACTTTCACTTAACCACTTGGCATTGATTTGTTCTTGCCCGCGATGGCTCTGCTTCCTCTGGGTTACACATCCAAGACTGTAGCGAAAGGGGGTGCATTTTACTCATAAACTATTAACAGCCCACACGGACGACAACACAGAGAATATCCTCTTCGAAAAAACCCAACTTGTAACGTTTAAAGCATCATGATGTTATTTTCCTAAAATGCCTGATATTGCAGTATGTAATGCTGTTGTCGTAGATAGGACTAGGGTATTTGACAAACAGGTTACCCATTTAGCACTAGATGTAGCCTGGGAATACCCATACGAGCTTTTGGCAAATTTGGAATTTGCTCTGCAGGTCCGTCTGGCCAAGAGGCCGTTGAAGCCCATTTCCAATATCCCTAAAACACGGGCACACAAATATGGCCAATCTGGCATGGACATGTATTTTATTTCTTTGGAATTGAGTAAACAACTGCATTTGCAACTGGGGCAGCCGTGGCCTACTGGTTAGCACTTCGGACCTGTAACCGGAGGGTTGCCGGTTCGAACCCCGACCAGTAGGCACGGCTGAAGTGCCCTTGAGCAAGGCACCTAACCCCTCACTGCTCCCTGCGCCGGGTGTGTTAGCACATTAGTGTGTGCTTCACCTCACTGTGTGTACACTGTGTGCTGTGTGTGTTTCACTAATTCACGGATTGGGAAAAATGCAGAGACCAAATTTCCCTCACGGGATCAAAAGAATATATATACTCATTTACAACCTTCGTTTACAATATTGCTACACTTTTGAAATTATTTGGTAAGAGTTTAATGTACCAATGAACATTTCCAGAGCCACTCCCAATTGTACAATTGTGAAGGTCTAGGCCACACTAGTTGAGTTTGAATTGACGAAAAGGGGAATTCCTACATAGTGTTACTTTAAAGGAATTGGGCTGCATAACCACACTTCCTTTTCCGTCTTGGTTAGTTCTCTGGCATTTTGTGGGGAGCCACCTGAGAAATGATGGCGGCGTGTTTCGAGCGGCACTTCTCTCCTTATGTGGTCGAGAGGAAATTCATTGGCACTAAGTGGTGAGGATTTGCTTGAAGAGCTTCGGCTCATGTTAATGACCCGCAATCTTTGGCGGGGCTTACACGTTGAAATCCGACGAGGATACCCTGCGAGAGAGGTGATTAATTTTAAAGGATTCTTTTAATAAGCATGTGTGGAGGTGCGGTGTGGTGTGTGTGTGTGTGTGTTGGGGGGGAGAGGGGGGTGCTGCAACCGTCACGGGCAAGCGTCTGGGGGACTGACCTTTGCCTTGTCAGGTCACCCTCCCAGCGGCGATCAGAGCGGGGGCAGCAATGCACTCTGGAAACTGGGTAGGCCCAACACAGACAATTCAATTTAGCCAAGTTAAATATTTCTGGAATTGAAGTGGACATCTGTAGGGGGGTAAGAGAAGACCAAAGTCCTTAGGGCAGGAGTCTTCTTGAGAGAAGATAGAGGTGACTTCTCTATGCTAGCATGCATCACCCCCCCCCCCCCCCCTCAAATAAAAGAAGAAGAAAAAAGAATCTTACTTCCTATCCCTTTTTTTATTATTTTGTAGACACAATTTGCTTGCTAAATCTCAAGGAATCTATTCTTATCAATCTGCAGTTATTTCCCTTGAGTACTCCCTCTGTTCTCCTTCATCTCCTCAAAGATAAATGGACAGACTCGCCAGAAGTGACTTTTGGCTCTATGACTCAGAGATAACCCTTCTGAAGAGAGAAAAGAGGAGTCGGCACAAGATTAAGGCGAAAGCTTTCAGGGAATGTGTTTAGGTTATATTATAATACAATAGTATGTAACATTCTGTAGAAGTAATGCAGCAATGGTTTTGTAACACTGCACATTTATTTAAAGGTTATAAACACACACACACACACACACACACACACATCCCAAACATTCCAAAATGTTGAATGATTTTTTTTTTTGCTGGGACGACATTTTGTGTGAAGGGAATTACGTCACTCTGCCACAAGATTCACAAAGGACAATCGGTCGACCCGAGTTTCGATTCCTGCCATTGCGAATCTGTGTGCTTTGGATAGAAACATTTGCTAAAAATCACTGGTTACTATGTTTGTGGATTTCACTCCTGACAGCATGTAACAAGCTAAATCACACCATAGTTCTTAGTGAACTGTAGCAGTGACAGTCAAACAGTACTTACATTACTTACTGTAATGGAAGCCAGGGCTGTGATGTGTACCACGATGCTGATTCTGAACTCATGTGAGGCAAATGAGGTGTTGTGAGAAAAAAAAAAAGAATTCTGTGTGGCAGAGAAGAGCACTTCTGGTTTCTTTCTCTCTCTCTCTCTCTTTGTCTTTCTCTCTGTCTTTTTTGAGCTCTTCATTAAACCTCAAATTTAATACATCTCCAGCAGGTCTTAATGATTTAATTCAAAATGATGTGAATTTCAGACAATTCCCTCTCTCTCTCTCTCTCTCTCTCTCTTTCTGTATGTGTGTGCATTTGTGTCATTTTGTAATTAGATGAATTAATTGGGCCCAGCAGGCCCTGCTAATACCTTCATCAGGGTTCCCAGCAACTGCCTGATGTTTTGAACACTTTGATACTTAGCATTTTAAGGACAAAATCTCTTCCCTTAAGGAAAATGAACAGATTGGCCGGGAATGGATGGAGGATTTGTTTATAAAGATTATATCCTGTTTGGATCTTTATTACAGCTCATGAAAATGCACTGTTCTGTTATCCGAAGTCTTCTTCTTCTTCTTCTTCTTATTCTTCCCACCAAATTTCTGCGTCTAATTCAGCTTTAACCATTTAACGCAGAAACTTCATTCAAACTTTGTAACGTAGGTCTTGAAAAGGACACGTGGGGAATGTATTTTTCACTTTTGTAAACGTTATACTTTTTGAGATATTAATAAAAAACAAGCTTATTTTTCCCCATAGACTTAACATGGGCTGATGACATCACAATGGGCTAATTAACTTGATTTGCACCTGTATCAACTTCCAGCTGCTCAACTAGGTCCCATCAAAGAGCCAGTTAAACTGATTGCACCTGTATCAACTGCTTTCTGCTTAACTAGGCCAACTCTCTCTGTGTCTCTCCATTCTACAAGGATATAAGGCACATTCCATCCAACTTTCTATCCATTCATCCTCTTCAAACCATTCACTCATCTACCCATTAAACTATCCCATCAACATCTATTAAACAATCTGCCTATCAACATCCATTCAACTTTCTGTCTATCAACATCCATTACACTATCTACATTTAACTTTTAAACTATATACTCTGTCTCAGGCTTTAAACATACAATCTGGCTCTACAGATCCTGTTCAACTATTTCCTCTGCCCACAACTGTTTCAAAATAAATGTCCTCACTACAATAATTCACTATTAAATAATTTAACTATTTAAACTACTCAACTATTTAACTGTTCAGCCATTTCAACTGTCAGTTGTTATCAACTATGACTTCTGCCAACTGTTATCAAATAAAAGTTTGTTTTGCATTTTATGTTAATATACAGTATGTTTATATTTTCATGCACTGGTAATTTCCTCGAAATTACATTTTCTAGTTTTCGCATGATGTTGCAGTATTGAATCTTAGCAAACAGCTGGTCCCATTGTTGGGCGTGTATTTCCTCATGTCTTTGCACAGCTAATATCATGACATTTGTTATTTTTGTAAACTGCACAGACAGGTCATTCATTTATTCATTTGTGTGTGTGTGTGTGTGTGTGTGTGTGTGTGTGTGTGTGTGTGTGTGTGTGCCAAAAGTCCCTGTGTTCTCTAATATAGTTTACCTTTCATGTATACAAATGCTTGTTTGATTAACGTAGGTCTATTCCCTCACATTCCTTCCTGGAAGTCATTCTTTTTAAAATTGTAGATTTGTCGATATTCTATTTGTTTTTTTATTTTTTTCCATTTCTTATTGAGCAGGAATAGCTTCACAGAAATAGCTACTATAGACAGACGAAATATGAATGAAGGAAGACTAGGAAATAAAGAATGATGCAACTCTGACATACAAAGACCATGTCAGAATTTGAAAGGCTGGTGAATATTTTTTTTATACTTTAATTATCCCACAGGGAAATTCAGTTGTTTCAGCAGCCTTAAGCCTTAACATACAGCAAGCACACATGTATGAATAATGGCATATTGATACAGTAGGTAGACAAGAAAGGCCCAGAAACAGAGAGGGGTGGTGTGTGTGTGTGTGTGTGTGTGTGTGTAAGAGAGAGTGTGTGTTCTTGTGTTTATGTGTGTATTCATGTCTGCCTACTTTGAAGCACTATGCATGTCAGATTGTGTGTTCTTTGGAATTAGATAACACAAAAACAACACTTCTTTGTTACACCAATCAGAGACAACCCAAGTTGAAGTGCGAGAGCCTTAATTCAGCAAGCAAACGTTATTCAGCTTTTTCCACCCACTATTCAGCATTAACTGGTCATAGATCATCGATGGCCTAATCTGGACAACAGTGTAGATGAAAAGCTGAGCGTCTGCTATTGGAGGAGAATTGAGCTCATTGATGTAGGATGCTCCTGCTGTTATCGGTGATGTGCTGGATCAGCTAATTACGCCGGGCATCTAAACATTTTGATAAATGTGCTTTCAGCATGCAGGAAATTTGATCAACCCTTGTAATTATAGTCATTAACTTTGTAAGACAGCAATACAAAGAGGCTTGCCAAATGCATTGTCACATAAACAGACAGACAGACACACACATGCAAGCTTTTACAAACACAGATACACACACACACACACACACACATGCACACACAACAAATACAAACAAATACAACAAATATACTGTATACGTCAACTTTATGTGTACTCAAGAAGAGAGGCATGAATGACCAAATGTTTGGTCACTGAACAAAGTGAATGTCAGAGTAATTCTGTCGATCCAGGCTCATGAGGATGAGGCCTAGCAGAGCCCGGGCGTCGAGTCATTGGACGTAATTGTTATGATTGTGTAATGGCCATTTGCTCAAGCAACCATTGGAATGGCACTGATGCTTGGAGTAAGCGGATTTTGCAGAGCAGAACACAGAACAGATGGCAAACTGTCCAAGGTTTAAGAGTAACTACAGTAATACACTGCAAAGGATGGCATCCAAAAATTGAGGGGCAATGGTGCGATGCACATCACAGCACAGAACACAATTTTTTGTCAAAGTTTATTGGCTAGTTTAAAGGACATTATAGGAGTTTATACAAAACAACAAATCATATTGGTGATAAATAAAAGCTGTGAAATATGGTGGTAAAACTTGCATCATATTTGCAGCGGGAGAGGTGTGTTTTTTTTGCCATGTTTTCTCCTCCACTATGTGTACAGTTCAAAGGATGTGATCTGTGTGTTAAAAATGTGCTCACGTCTCAGTTGTACAGCTCTGTGCTGTCAATCCTTGCCCTCTGGGCTTCACACCTGTGCTTTAACATTGCATAGACGGCGAAGGGAAACATTTTCGCCTTATTAATGGAGCTCGTATAAACCGCTAAACTCACCACTAATTCCTGTTTCATCTTTGAAGTAGTTCACATTTAAATGTGGAGCTGCAGTAACTCTCCTGCTACCATTTTGAAATAATTTATACCATAATTGATTATAATTACATGATGGCGGTGAGGTCGTGTTAGAGGAAATACATAATAGAAAGACGTGTATGTTGTTGTTATCACTCGGATGTGTAATTAGTTTTCAGTTAGAGATAATGTTGTATTAATGTGGTGCTCTGCCCAACAGGATATTTGACTGTAACCATTGAACCTCTGCCACCTGTTGTTGTCGGGGAGACGGTGACGCTGAAGTGCAACTTTAAAACTGATGGGAGACTGCGAGAGATTGTCTGGTACCGGGTAAGTGATCAGCACAGATCTCTCTCTCTCTCTCTCTCTCTTCCTTTCTCTTTCCTCGCTGTCTTTAATTATTAATCTGTTCTTTTATTCTCTGTCTGGCAGTTAGTATGCTTTGTGCATGTGTGGTTTGGTTGTATCTCAGACCAGACGGGCAGATATTTTTCACGCCTTCGGCTGTGCGTGGTGTTCATTTCGCAGTGTCAGTGCGGCTCACCCCTCTCTCTCTCTCTCTCTCTCTCATGCATACCTGTGGTGTCTACTTATGATTACAAGTCTCCTCTGTGCTGTTCCAGTAGCTCCTCAATGACCCGCCATCATCAACATGCACTTTGTTTGTGTGGGTATGGGGGCAGAGGGTGAAAGCTAAAATGTCCCTTCTGTGTTTAGTTCAGCTATTATTATTTAACAGCACTGCAGGTGCAGGCAAGGCCACTGTGGTGTTGGGAGCTTTTTGTCCCAATCAACTGGCCGTTGCTGCGGCCCTAATGTCTCGCAGCTGGCCTCTTTGCGCTTGCTGGAGCCCCAGCGGGCATGTGCGTTACCCGGTACAGCGGGCTGCCGACAATTAAATCCAGCCACATTTTGTCTGTACACACACACACACACACACACACACACACACACACACACACACACACAGACACACACACACGCACACACACACACACACACTCTCTCCAAGTCTTCCTCTTTCAGACATGTTATCAGGGCTGCCGCTGTTGCTGCGGCTGTTGCTCTCACCGTTGCGGAGCCTCCACTTCTGGACTGGCCCACTGTCCAGATGCTGCGTCTAATTGTGCGACGACAACAGCAGCTCTGAGACACTGAGGCCGGCGTAACACTTGCAGCACGATAATTGTGGTCTGGGGACTGGCCGCTGCGTTTCCGTTACCACGGATAAGAGTCGTTTTGAGAGAAGGGGGATGGGGGAAGATGGGGAAGGGGATGTAATGGCGGTCGGTCTGTAGCCCCACTTTGAGTCATTTGATTAAACCTCTGACGCGGCTCATGAGCCAAAGCAATACTCACCAGGAGAGGGCTGACATAGAGTTATTTTTGAATTAGCGGCACCTCAATAACACTTGTGCTAATAAGGACTGATATTAAAATGACTGCGCGCTGGGTGCGGATTCCTCCACTCGCTCCACACTGTCTGACGGAGACGGGTTTTAATTTCAAAAGCAATAATGAAGGCTGATAACTGGTATTATATTTGCTCTCTAATAAGTGTGTCTTTGATTCAACCTTGCATCCTTTGCACTTCATGAAATTCACAGTCTCCACAGTACCCTCTTTGCAAATGCTGACCTTTTGAGACAAGACAAAGGGAGATTAATAGCACTTTACATATTAGCTACTGAACCATACATCATGCTGAAGACTCCGACAGTTTCATAGAATCAGGATTGGAATCTGAAGAAACTGTTTGTTATTGCCAGACTTTGCCCTGTTCCGCCTGACTGAGCACTGCTTTCTTCAAGTGCAACGAGGTGCTATTAGCATTCCGTGTAAGCCTTTTAACAAATTAGGTGCGACTGATATACTGTATTTCAATAAGTCTGCACTGAATGCATTACACAAGCCTTCAGTTTCAGGGTTTGAAAAAGCAGAGCTTTCACAGTGGACGTTGTTCCTACTCCGGCCAAAGTGTCTGAATTTAGAGCAACTGTTGGAATGACAAAGTGCTTTGGGTTTGGGAAAACTGAGGTGTTTATTTTAGCCCATATGGATTGTTTGAAAAGCTCACTGGCAGGTCGTTCATTCCAGTATTCCTCATACACAGTCTGTGTATCTGTCTATTCAAATGATCCTGTGAATGCGATTTCAAACAAACAAACCAAAATATGTTAAGTGGAATATTGGACGTGTTGAATATGATCACAGGACTCTGAAAGCCAGTTTACCCCCACTAAAAGAGATTTTTCCTGCAAAGAGTAAGCATCAATGAGTAATGTTCTGGTTCTGCCTTAATGATGAATCTGGAATGAGTGGACGCTCTCACAGCTCTTATTACCAAACCTAGTTGCCTATTGACAGCCTTTAGTGTAGATCAAGCCCACAAAGAGTACAGCCATCGGCTCTCAAGTATTGGCGGCCGATCAAAAAACCCAGAGGCAGTAATAAGTACAGGGCCCCCGTTTCTCCCTGGACCTCTCCTCCTTACAGTCGCTTATACATTATAAATCAATTATCCACGCTTGGCAGTCAACGTTTTCTTTAATCTTGGCCTTTTATTTGACTAAACTGCCGACTTCTCGTTTTTTCTCCGTCCCCGACTGCGCCAACGTAACCGGGGTTGATATCCACCTTGGGGATCACTGTATCTAATCGAGGCCAAGCAGACGAGACGGAGGCTTTGTGAATGAAAGATCGCAGCCATGGGTTGTTCATTACGGACGCACCTTTATCTTGACAGATTCTGTTTGAGGATTTGGTAATGCACACCAGGGCGCACGATGCTGCTTCTCTAAGCACATCCTCAGCACAGCTTAGGCCTCGGTGTAGCCACTCAAGATGATGGAGATTGCCACAGAAGTACTCTCAAGCCCGCGGCACAGAGCAGCTATTGGCCCTAAAATGAAGACAAAAAAGGCTGAAGCAGTGCTTGACTTTTCTCAACGTTGTTTTTCTTTCCCATTTAACATCTCTCGTTGACAAGGCAGAGAGCTTCCATCATTTTTATTTTCTTTTAATTAAAGCAAGAATCTCTTTAGTGGAGGAATAATACTCTCAAAAGTTCTGAGAGTCATATAATAGTTTTTACTCCTATTGAAGCCAGTTAATGAAATTATGTTCAGACATTTTATTGTGTTATGAGATCTGTGAAATTACCTCTTGTATACATGTTGAGGTCATGAAACGGTTAAGGATATACAGTAATGCATTGCATGGCTTATCTCTAAGGCTTGGTTGATATATGATAATCTTGATTACTTGAATCTTGTTTATTTATGCTAAAAGCCCCTCCTTATTTGCATGTTTCAATGAAACATGGAGGTGACTTGATGCTGGCATTCTCATAACTGTCTAGAATATACCCATTTTGCAAGCAGGCACTAAAATGGGTCCATTATTGAAACCACAACTGAAGACATTTCCTGGGGTTAATTTTATCACTAAGACTAATAGTTTGAGGCCATATTAGCCCATGTTTAAAATGTAGGGAGAGAGAGGGAGAGAGAGAGAGAGAGAAAGAGAGATAGTGACTCCATTATCAGAGCCATTTATCCAGCGCATCAAGGAGGTCTGCAAATGCCTGGCAAAGCAAACATAAAATCATCCAAAGTGTAAACAATATTACTCCCAGGACTTCATAAATGCATTTATTCTATGCACTGTGCTCAGAGGCCTCCCTTGCTGGGCCATGGATTAGGCATCCTGGCTGTGTACTGTAATTCCATCAAGCTGCCATGCGGCACGTTAAAATGCCTTTCTGGTGGCCTATAAATAACAGAGAGAGAGAGAGAGAGAGAGAGAGAGAGAGAGAGAGAGAGAGAGAGAGAGAGAGAGAGAGAGAGAGAGAGAGATATCTCTTATCGCTTTGAAGACATCATGTATTATGTTGGCGGCTGCATTGTGGGGACGGAGGAAGGGCCCACCGGAGACTGCTCCTCAGTGCGATGGCTGGCAGTTCACCTCACGCTGTGCTTGTTCTGATTATGTCATTCTAATGAAGAGCTATCCCTGGTGCCGTCCCCCTGCGGCTGCCCAGTGCGTCGCCGTGACGGCTTGCGGATGGGGGTGGGGGGGTTTTAGAGTTCCACCTGGCTGCCTGTTGAGCGCGGGTGCGCGTCGGCTTTAATCTCCGCCGGTTAACCCCCGCCCCCCACACACACACCCCAAACAACTCATTACCGGAGCCACCCAGCTCTCACTGACAGCCCTCTCAGGTGACATCCTCCCTCCTGCTCTCCGCCAGAGCCAGCTGAGCTCAACCAACCATGCCGGCCTGCACCCCCCCCCCCCCCCCCCCCAACCCCCATCCTCCAACCCATCTTTTTTTTCTTCCCAGGGAGCGGCCAATTTGCCGTTGACCCGACTTTGGAACATATGTGGCTTGAATGCTCTGGTACATTATTGCTCTCATCACAAGGGGAAGTGCTTTGATGTCCAGGGGTAAAGTCTGGAGGAAGTGCTCTTGTTCACCCTGTCTAAGTACCTTTCACAGTGCCGTGTAAGAGGAGGCACTGTTGTGGAAGAAGAACAAGAGACATATCCTGAATTCGGCTAGTGACTGAGGGGGGAATGGACTTCAGTTTTCCGCCAGATTTCTTTGTGTTCTTTTACAGTCATTTGTGCCGTGCCTTTGGATCTCCGTTACAGACTTTTGAAACCAGGCCTTTCTCTTAGACACTGAAGTAGCTTGTTTCCATTTCATTCAGATACTGTATGTTAATATGGGCTTTTTGATTTACATATAATCAATTTTGATTCATTGTTCTGTGGACAACACTGCTTTAACATTGCTGATAAATATCTTGAAGTCACGTGTATGAAAGTTCATGACCAGAACAATATCCATGAGACGCTGGGTCACGAGTTATCAGCAACTGCGCTAATTGTGTAAGACGTGTCAAGCGTGAATTAAAAAACACATTTGATCTTGTCAAGCTTTGCCTTGGACGAGTCGGTCCCAAACATCGCCAGCTGAAGGATTTCTCATTCACTGATGGTAATACCAGATGAAAGACAGCTAGCTTCTGAAAGAACTTAGATATTGAAATGAAGGTTGAATTGGTGTGTCAAGCGTTTCAGACAGATTGAAGACCTTGGTATGTTCCCTCCCACTGTGCTGTCATCTCATCAGCGATTCAGTGGCAAATCAATTTTCTCTTTTAACTACAATTTGCCTTTGTTCCATAAATTTATCTTTTTTTAAGTATATTTTTTGGGGCTTTTTTATGCCTTTAATGAAACAGGACTGTGGAGAATGACAGGAAGCGAGTGGGAGAGTTGGGGGTGGGATCCGGAAAGAACCATGAGGCGGGAATCGAACCCGAGTTGCCGGCGTACAGTGCAGATGCCCCAGCCAGTCGCGCCACGGTTGAGGCCTCATAAATGTATCTTAATAAGTCTCTATGGACATGCAGTAGTGTTAGGAGTCTAACTCAATGACTCGTAAAAACAAAATAATGAGGAGAGCAAAACTCTTAGTCAAGGTCCAAAAGTTGTTATGGTAGAGGTGTTTATTTTTTCTGCTATCTTGTTTACAGTAAAGCATCTAGAATTTGCATCCACCTCTCACATTTGTCTTTACTAGCATGAGAGGCTTTGTTTGTTTCCATGCCAGGGACTCATAAGCCAGGTAAACATGGTATAATTTCCGGGATTGTTTGTTCACCTACAAACGTTGAACACAGCACACTGTTTTCTTTTTTTCTTGACTGAATGCGTTATTGTACATACAGTGCTATGTGCACATTGGTGGTCACGGGGAATGAATTGTTGGCCTCCTAAATCTCTTAAACCTTCCAAAGCAATTTTGTCAGAGCCAACCTAGAACGATTATTGGTCTTCCAGAAGTGCTGCCTACACTTAGGAGCTGTCTTCCATTCCGTACACATGCTTACACACACACACACACACACTCTCACACACACACACACACACACATATGCACACATTTGGGATGTTGCTCAGGCTTAGCTTGTCCACAACCTGACAAATCCCATTATAGCTATTGACACTTAGGGACATGATCACACTATGCAAATAAAGTTGTGTTGGCAAGATAATGCACCACTTTCTGATAGCACTGTGGAGAGAGAGAGAGAGAGAGGTTTGGATAAAGTGTGTGTATGTGTGTGTGTGTGTGTGTGTGTGTGTGTGTGTGTGTGTGTGTGTGTGTGTTCGTCCAGATTAGAGCCGTTAGGACCGTTTTTTGGAACGCTGCTGCATAGTGTGTGTGTGTGGGTTTTTTTTTCCGGAGCAGTGAGTCAGACGGTTGGCTGGCTGCTGTGTCACCGCAGCATGGGGAGGAGAGCAGCTCTTGACCCAGAAGTCCTATGGATACTAATCCTGTTTTTTTCTCAGTGGATAGAAGGAAGGAAGGAGAGCGATAAAGGGAAAAAGGGAGAGAGAGGGAGAGAGAGAGAGAGAAAGAGGGAAGGAGAGGAGGGGGAGGAAGAGAGAGATAGAGGGAGGTTTGAGAGGATGGTAGAGGGAGGTATGCAGGCATGCTCTGCCACTGCTGTGCATCACAATCCTCAGAATTTTCTCAGCTTCTTTTCTCTCTGTCTCTCTCTCTCTCCCTCTTTCTTACCCCCCCCTTCTCTCTGTCTTTTTTTAACAGCTCCGCCTCTGCTCAGTTGCCGAGGCAACGGGAGTGTAGGTACCGGCGGAAGGCGAGCATGGCGTTCGTTTGTTGGTTCGTTCGTTCGCTCGCTCGTTCGCTCGCTCCTGTGTACACACAGCACTCCCCTGTGGGGCTTCTCTGTGTGTCTTGCTTCCCGCCTCTCTGAGCCCCCATCTGTGCCGGTGTCTCGTCGTGGAAGAATCTCTCACTCGCGCTCGTGTCCCCTCCACATGCTTCATGCATGGTGGCTAAAACAAGCAGGGCTAGTCCTGAATCACACTGAAAGTACACACTGAGAGGATGATGAACAAGGAGGTGATGACCCTGACCTGACCCCATATTTTTATTTAGTGGACACCTTCAAAATTAAGAGTACAAGTATAAAATAATGACTGCTATATGGCAAGAAAAGACTAAGTAAAAATAACTCCCTTGATATTATAAATGGCAGTAAATATGTTGACTGGTTGATTTGTTGATTGATTGATTGATTGATTGATTAATTGACCGCTCAAATAGACAGAGTCATACAGTACAGATTCATGTAGGTATTCTAGATATATAAAACAAATATATTTTATAGCCAGAATTCCCCTTCTCTGTTCACCACCACTACCACCTCATATGCAGTCACAGACAGTATCCAGCAGCTAGTCTGCCTCTATTGCAGAACGCACCCAAAAGAGCTGTGTGAGCAACAACACGGCACCAATGATGGGTCCTCATTTAATGGTCCGAGTAATTGTTTGATAGCCACCGATATTTGCACTCGATTGAGCATTTTTGTTTCTCACTCATCTCGCAGCGACGCAGTATTGTCCTACCATAACCATAATCAGGCCATTGCTCCGTGGGACTCCGCTGATTTTGTTTTGCTTATTGCCAAACTGCAGAACAATTGAAGTTTAGCTTTGTTCCAAGATTGAATTGGGTGGCTCGGGAAAAAAAAAATCACCATTAGTGAGATTGGGGTAGGATTGTGTTATCTAGTATGTTTTAGACATACAAAATTCTCAATCCTAATTGTCCTTTGGGATTTTCTAATTAGTCTCTTTCAAGGCCTTTTCTGCACGATTCTTATTACGAATGCCGCCTGTTTCTCTGAACTTCCTGTAAAAAAAAAAAAAAAAAAAAAAAAAAACTTGAATGCAAGCGCTCTGAAACTCTTGAGTATTGAGCTCATTTCTAATCAGTGGCAGTTTAATAAAAATAATTTCTGGTCCAAGGGCAAAGTGGATAAGCCAACTGATCGAGGATGCTGCGCTGTAGTGTAGCCGTGTGCATGGTGTTGTGTAACTTCGTCCACCAGGTGGATGTTCAGTGTGCTTGAGTGGACATGTGAAGTGTGGCCGCTCTCTGGGGACTGGCACGGCATGCAGAAGCGAGGTCAGTCAGATGACTGCAGTCGCATTTGAAGACCAATCTGTTAGAGTTCAGACGGTGGATGTGCTAGTCATGTCTGTGTGTGTCTGCTGTCTGCATGTGTTTGAATTTGTGTGTGTGTGTGTGTGTGTGTGTGTGTCAGAGAGAGAGAAAGAGAAAGAGGGAGAGAGAGAGAGAGAGAGAGATGGAGGGAGACAAAGATGAAAAACAGGGAGGGAAAAGGGGTATCTGAGAGAAAGGTGTGTGTGTCTTCTCTCTGTTTGTGTGTGTGTGTGTGTGTGTGCATGTGCATGTGCATGTGCGTCTGCGTATGTGTCTCTGTGTGTTTCTCTTGTTCTCCATACTGTGTGTGTGTGTGTGTGTGTGTGTGTGTGTGTGTGTGTGTGTGTGTGTGTTTCTCTTGTTCTCCATACTGTGTGTGTGTGTGTGTGTGTGTGTGTGTGTGTGTGTCTGTGTTTGTGTGTGTTTCTCTTGTTCTCCATATGTGTGTGTGTGTGTGTGTGTGTGTGTGCACTGCTGTAAAGGTGAAGTGAAGATAAATGGACAGGGATCACTGCACTTTCACCTTTACTTTTAAGGACATCAGCAGGACAGATAATGCACTGTCATTTCAAAAGACTGGAAAACTCATACATGCTGGCATATAACAAATTAATCTCCCAGTTGCTCAGAGAAGGTTAGACCAAATAGATTTGGAATAACGTACTGCCATTTTTTTAAAAGCAGTCAAATCTGTGTATGAAAATGTTTTGCAGTTAAATTGATGTTGATGTTGAATGATCATTTCAACCTATGACTTTTTATATACATGTATACTGTATATATATTTTTTTCAAGACTGATTCTGATGAATGACATATCTATTTTTAATCTAAACTATTTAATATACAGATGTTTGACAGAGTTTTAAATCACAATATGTGATTTTACTTCATCACTACTTGTTGAATTGCATGCACAAAACAATCTGACTGTCTTTCCGACAGCTCAGCAAGTTGCCCCACTGATGCATTTCCCTCAGTGCAGTACATAAGACTGCACACACGCTCATCCATCACAGAGTATGCTCTCAACTGAACTGGGGGCTTTTTTTATTTGTAGCTTTCTCATGTCAGACCCAGCCTGCATGGTTCTCTCACCCTTCCCCACAGTGTACCAAAAAGCTCTCTTAACTTCAGGACAACTGGCAGTCCCCAAAGTAGTCCCTCTGCAGATTTTCTAAATCCATTTTGCTATCACCGAATGATCAAACATGAAAGTGATTACTTAGCGATTAGGACTGGATCAGAGGCTCACTGTGACATTTGCATTAGAAGGGGGAATGAGATTTCCATGCCAGCGGCGACTTAGTTGTAGCCCCTGCATAAATACAACAAAGTGGGTTCCCTCTGGAAAGAGCAGGAGAGAGAGAGAGAGAGAGAGAGAGAGAGAGAACAGCCAGGGAATTCTAGCTAGAGATAAGTGCAGGGGACCCAACTAAGGCATTGCAGAGAAAAATAGAACTAACTCAACCCACATGATGCCAGATGCCTTGCCAGCTCCTTTGGATGTAGTGCGCTTTTTTGCCAACATTGCATTTCTCCTGGGATGGATCATTTTGTTCCTCACGGACGAGCCGTCAGGGGGTGGCTATATTGTACAAATATTTCCTCTCTCCGGCTCACTTGAGCTCTTAAAATGGTTTGTCGCCATTTGTCGAATTTCCAAATGCCTCCGAGGTTAAGAGATTGGATTACGACCTATAGAGGTGTGGTATTCAGTTAAGGACAGTCATTCTCTGTTGTGTTCTCATTGTAGTTGTAGCCCTGGGGTGATGGGGACTCTTCCTCCCTCCATGACCAGAAAAAGATCACAGTGTTATCTGACAGTGAGTTTGTTTGAGGAAAGCAAACAAACAAAAACAACAGCAACGAAACACCACTTTTTGTCAATTCCTGTGTTGAACAGGTTCAAGGGCACCAATACACAGTTTTTTAACACTAATGACAGTGATTATAATTTGCAGTTGTTGAACAAGGTGTGTATATGGCTCAAACTCGTTAATTGTTTATGACAGAAGTGTCCCCTGGAAGTGTGAATTTGCCCTTCAACTGGAAAGATTTGCGCGGGCTTGGGAAGGGGGCAATTCTGTGAGCATTAGTTGATTTTAGAAAAGGATTTTTGAAGGCTCACGCTGGGTCCAGAATCACATTTCCAAAGACCTAGCAGCAGGGAAGAACAAGTTGTATAAGCAGTATAATACTCGGTAGCTAAAAGACTTGGGGGGCCTCTTGTGGCGATTAAATAGTGAAAGCAGTATTTTTCAGTCTGCATACAATGGAGGCTTGAAACACAAAATAGCCCATTTCACATTGCTTTTATAACCTGATTTATCCAAATGATATGACAGGGAAGAATCTGAAACTCAAAGTATAACAAAAAGAAATACAAAATGATTTTCAACTTCTTTCATTCAAGTTCTCTTTCAGCAGGGAGTCCATTGCTATAGCAACCTCATTATCGGTGAAATCAGAGCCATATAAAGGTAGAGTTGCAACAACTCTATTGACGCTAATGTTCAATTTTTTTCCAACAATGGCAGCTAATGGAAGCCTCAAATAGTTCCCGGAAGTTAACAATTAATAATAGCAGTAGTGCAGTTACAGCAGTATAGACTGTTTGTAGCCAACATTTCAGACCCAGATTTACATTCCTTTGCCTCATCCGAATAATAATAATAATAATAATAATAATAATAACAGTAATAGTAGTAAAGTAATAGTAGGCTATCAATAGCCTAATTATAATAATAAACGATTTATGTATCGATATGACTTTTCTGCTGCTCAGTCTTTATCAGTTCCTCAAATAAATTAAAAGAGGCTAAGCCCAATAAATGTGCCACACGTAATAGCCGAATATAAGATAACCCTTGCCTATCCCATTTCAATTAGGCAGCACTTCTCCACCACGAACAAGCTGTCATTAAGTTTTTGCGTTTAGTAGGCTAGGCCTACAACTTTTATGACGTGACGTTTCTTGGGCATAGAGAGCCGAAGTCACGCCCTTCTACTTCTGGTCCATGGGACCTATCTTTCAAAAAAATATGAACGGGAGTTAATGGAGAGATAACAATTATTTTTTGGTCCAGTTTGAATTGTGCCACGAATTTCACATATGATGTGTGTGAATTTAAAAGATAATTTTTCACGTCAAGAAAGTACTGTTGTTCGATAGACTTCAAAAGTTATGTTGGTTTTGTGCGAATCCACTCAGTGGACTACATCTCTCGTCTCGAACGATGTACGTCACCAACGTAATGAAACGATAAGAGCTGTTATGCTAGTTAACGGTTGCATCTTGCTGCCTGCTATGTCACTTAACAGTATGTAATGTACAGTCTATGGACGAATACAACTTACCTGATGTGTTTAATCCTCTGACTCATGGTATTTTCTTCAGCAAGGAAAGCCCAATTAAGACCTGTTGCTGGTATGCTTGTACAATAGGGAGGGAAAGTGAAAACCAGCGCCCCAAGTGGTTGCGTTCCTATCGAAGAGCAGCTCCAATGTTAAGTCCTATAGACCTATTTTTAAAAAAATATTGTGAAGCCAAATCAGAGATGTTATCCACCAAAAATATTTGTCAGTGTCTATACAATAATAATCTTCTAACTGTGAAAATGTCAGACCCTATTTTGCCTTATTTTAAAAAATCGAAATTGCTCCTTTTGTTTCATAAACGATCTACAAAAGAAGTCACGTGACTTTGGCAAAAGACCTTAACCTTATTACCCTTCAACGTTACTCACGGTAGTATGGTTTGTTTATTAGCCTGGTTAGCATTGACACTTAACACTTACGGCCAGATCTTCATGTAAGTAGAAGCACAACACCAGTTATCCAGACATAAAAGTTATCACCACGCGGTTTATATCACGTTCCGTTATTACAAAAATATGTTAAGCCAGTTAAGCAAATTGCCGTGATCAGTTAGAGATTAAGCGCCCAAACCTGTGACGTCACATGCAACTGTAATTCATTATCACCATGTTACGACAAAAACTCAAAACAATTCAACTGATCCTAAAAATAAGGTATGGCCACTTGAAGCAATAGAGGTGACCCCAGTGCCTCACATATGGAAGGCATTAAATTAAGATCCCAATGTGCACCGAGATTAGCCTGACGAGCCAGACCCACATTAAAATGTAGGGTCTGGACACTCACCGTTCGCAGTGCTCAGTCCGAGGGGCGGGATAATCAATTGTCTTTCAAATTCCCTCTGCACGCAATAGGACAGCGGCAGCGCTATGAGTCCCATGCGTTTCCCACCAGCGGAGCTAGTTGGCTAGTTCAAATGTTTGCCTACTTAATAAAAGCTTAACTCGTGTCACACTGTTTGCCAGCAGCAACATCCATCTTATTTGTTTTCAAGTAGCAGGGAATTCAAGCCAAACCGTTGCAACTCTGCCATCAATCATTATGTTAAGCCCACCTAACGACTCTATACACGATTTCATTGGCCTGATTAAGTTTCGATTTCTGGAGCTCACAAGCCAACGGAGAGTTGCTAGACTAGCCCTGGCAGCAAATGTAATTTGCGGCCGCTAGGGGCGCGTCTAGATTTCTAGGCTACACCGAGATATATTTTTTCAAAAAAAAAATCCCATCCACTCCGCTAAACTCTAGGAACGCAACCACTAGATTGCGATGAGATTACTTTCCCTCCCTATCTAGTGTGGCTGTCAATGAGCTAACATCACTAGCGCGACTGATGGGTTGTAGTCGTTTGAATTACGATCTTTCACAATGTTGTAATTCAATAGTTACGAAACAATCTGCAAATGTCTTTACATGAAAAATTGTCTTTAAAATTGACAAACATCATATGGGTAATTCAAGGCACAAGTCAACCGGGACCAGAAAATAATTTCTTTTTCCCCATAGACTGCCGTTCAAATTTTTTTGAAAGATAGGTCCCATAGACCTCTCCAGAATAAGTCCTGCCTCCGTAACTTCCGTATCCATCCAACTTCCGGGCGTCGATTGTCTATGGGAAATAACATGGCGTTTCAAAATGTCATACCGGTAAAACATCTGCGAAGTAGAAAAAGCTATTGGGCAGATTGGCCTACACACTTCTGCCATCTAGTTTCCACTGGATTTTTTGATTGTCAAATCCAGTGGAAACTAGATGGCTTAAGTGTGTAGGCCAATCTGCCCAGCAGCTTTTTCCACTTTGTCACCTACAGAGTTTGACAGGTACGATCTTTCAAAACGCCATGTTATTTCCCATAGACATTTGACGACCGAAGGTTGGATGGATACGGAAGTTAGGAGGTTAAATGCTGTCTGGGTAAGTCAGTGTTATGGAATATGACTTATCAAGTCTTAGTTCATAGCCGGGGTGAACACCGAGTAGGAGGTTAGTTAGGAGGTTAAATGCTGTCTGGGTAAGTCAGTGTTATGGAATATGACTTATCAAGTCTTAGTTCATAGCCGGGGTGAACACCGAGTAAACATAGCCTAGCTAGATAGCTGGCTACGATTTTCATACAGTAATATCAAAGATTCTTGCTCCTTCTCAACTCTCTGGTAATATTCTATTCACAAAATACAACCAATAGTACGGTAATGTTAAATCTTACTTGTGAAAAGTAAATCCCCCGAGGCCTGTTTGCGATGGTCCGCCGATTTGAGCAGGAACATGCTGCACAGGGCTGGCATCTTGTGTCTTCTGCTGCAACGCAACGAGGAGTATGACCGGTCCAAGATGGCGGCCGCATTTCTCATTTCCAGCAGCCAATGTATATTATGTCTATGTATATTATGTCTATGTGCGCAATGCTCATCTAGGCTATGGATTTAAGTGGCTTAAAGGCAGCAAAAGTGGGATATAGTGCAACTGCTTCCCCAAAACAATTCCTCCATAACTGTGTATTTAATCGTTTGACATGTGGATAACTTTCAGTGGACTAAACAAAAGGTAAAGATTTTGTTATCACAAGGCTAGCTGGTTCGTTATATGGCGAAGCATATAGCCAACTTTGTTTGCAGCAGTGAAGCTGAGTTTGATGTTAAGATTGTTGGTAACTGTCAGGGAATTTAACCCCAACATATAGAGATATAAGAACCACGACACGTAGTATGGCTTTGCCCACAAAAACTCTGGTACCAAGAGGAGAGCCTGCTAATGTAAGGAAGAATTCCTCACACCATCAGTCTCTGACTCTGCAGCCCAAAAGCTGTGTCTTTTATTGTACAGATGCACACAGAAAATAGGAAGCAAGACATAGCGACTTTATAGTGACATACTCTTATCTCACCCACACACACACAGAGACAGGGTGCAGTTCCTGTCTGTCTGGGTGCACACTTAACTTGTACTCTCTGTTCTTAAAACTCAGCACAACAACATTTAACTTGAACTCTCTGTTCTTAGGACTCAGCACAACAATATGTCTGCTTACAGCTTACACAAATGGTTATACAATGATAATAATTTCCTTACAGTAACGTAAACGTTTCTTCAGTTAGCAGTAGCCTACTGTTTTTTTATGTTGCATTCATTTTCATTGGCAAAAGCTAGCCTAATATAAAATGAGAACCTATATAGATTTGAGGGAGCTGCAGCTGTTAGCATCAGCACGGTCATATTAACACAGCAGGCACTAGCCCAGTGAAGGATTGTGTAAACCCCATCCCCAGAAACCAGTTTCAAACCAAGCTTGCGCTGATGATGCATGATCACTGATCAAATTGCTATTTTCTGACAGGATGAGCACAACCATGCAGGTTGTCTGAATCTCAAGCTCTTTAGCCTTAACCTGACCCTAGCCAGATGAATTTTGTTCCGCTATAGCTCCGCCTAGCTTCACTCACATCCATCTGGGACCTCTTCCATTGAGAGTGATTTCTGCAACCGACTTTATGGTTCAGCCAATCAGGACGCAGGGCGGGAGTTTCATAGATGTGACATAGCGTTGAAGCGACACTGTTATTAGCGTCACGGGTTGGCTTCGATGTGAGTGGTTGAAGTAGCACGTCAATAGATGACGGACAAGTGGCTTATTCAATCATATGCAAGCATTTTTTGATTAGGCCCAGCCTTCTGAAGCAACACTTCAATGGATCGGTTCCAGATGGATGAGTGGAGCTAGGCGGAGCGAAATTCATCTGGCTAGGGTCAGGTTACTTTAGCCTAGCATCTTAATGCTGTATTCACAGCACGGTGAATGACAAACGGTGAGTTCATACAGTAGCCTGGTTATTTATCAAGGACTATATCACGTTTTATATGTTATTATGATCACTCGCATCACATTACCATGGGGTTACTGTGTAGGTAATGCTACGGTTAACTTAACATGCCCACCATTACACTGGAGAATTAGTTAGAATGAGTTCGCTCATTATCTCAGATCAGTGAAGAACTACCAGAGAAAACGTTGGGGAGAAAACTAAAACAAGTTAATGTTAGACTTGTTAAAGTTTCTCGTTGCAAAATTAAAATCTCCATGCGCTTTTGTAGGCTACACGCAGTCTCAAAAACACTGTTTATAGCTGAGTCACGTACTAGGTCGTTTTTTTTATAACGATAATTTAGATAGGCCTAGGCTACACTTATGGGGTGGGTGCTTTGTGTTTTCTAAAGAATCTCCCGTCTTGGTTTTGTACAGAAATTGATATTAAATTACACATACATAAAAGGGGGAAAAAAGCTTCCGATATTTAGCAGGCTACGGTCTGGAATTTAATTTAATAGCCTATTGTTGTAATGGTAGGATAACTACACAGTTTACACAATAATTACACTGTGTAATAAATATTGTATATCAATGCATTTATTGTCTGTCAATTACCCAAAATTGTGGCTCTGTGTCTCATTGAACAGTAGCTTATTTAATGCATTCTAATCCATTGTCAATCACTTCCGGGAACTTTTTGAAGTTTACATGAACCATGAACCATTACGAGTGACCTTAACGAATTTTGAACACCCATTGTCGCAACTCTACCTTTATATGGCTCTGGGTGAAATTAAAAGTTTGTAATATTATTGCCCCGTCAAACCCCAACCCCCCCCCCCCCCCCCCCCCCTTCCATACACACACACACACACACACACACACCCCACCAAAGACCTCAGTGGGATCAATAAGTGGTCCTTTTTGTAGCTCCACAGGCCCTGGTTAGCCGCGTCCTGAAGTGCAGATAACTGGGTCAGCATCGTGGCTTTGGGAGAAACAATTAAAGCAAAGTCCCTCTCTCCTCCGGTGGGTATAGCACATTGTGTGAAAAGAGAAGAGGTTTTATAATAGATTTTTGTTCGTGTGAAAAGAGGGGAAAAAAATAAATAAAATAAAATAAAAAAAACTGAGTAGCTGACCTCTGAGTCCGCGGCGCTGAAAGGCATCGGGGAAGAGAGGGCAGTATACTCCCCGCGGAGCTAAAGTATATTAATTCAACCCATCACTCTGCGCGGTGTTAGTCTTACCCCAGTGCTGCGGAGGGAGCACTTTCACGCTGACATCGAGGAATCTTGGAGAAATGTCTGTGAGAGCCAATGGGACCCAAGCGACGATAAAGCACCTGGAGGAGGGCACAGGGGCCAATCAAGCGAGTCTGGACAGATTGTTTTCCTTCTCTTTCCACCATGGCATGTGTCTTTTAATCCCTCCCTCTCTCTTCAGTGTCTTTCCCCAAGAGCTCCTAACTGGGCTAAGGAAGTTGTGAAAGCTAGGATTTAAGTGGTGAATATGAACGAGGGGTTTAGCTTCCTGCTCCACACACACAAAAGAGTGGAGGGCTTTTTTTATGGAAGTGCCGATCAGTGCTGACAGTCTCTCTCTCTCTCTCTCTCTGTCTCTCCTCTCCTTGTTTTATCTCCAGCCAAAGAGGGTGACAGCCTTATCATCCTCTCCTTTCCCCAACCACTCCAAAGCCCCTATCTGCTTCTTCTTCTTCTTGCTCCTCCTCCTCCTCCTCATATCTTCTCTTCCCCTTCTCCTGCTGCAGCTGCTGTGAAGAGAGGCTGCCTTTTCTCCCGGATTCTCTCAATTTGCCTCCAATCTGGAGCCAGCCTTGCCTTGCCCTTCTCCAATCTGCATGTCTCATGTGGCCAGTCTCGAAATAATCCCATCACGTTATCCTCCCAAAAGCAGTTACCTAACAGTTTCATTTATTCACACCAATCACCAACTAACCACTACCCCCCCCCCCCCAACCTTTCTCTTTCCTTCGCTTTCCTTCTAAATTGACTACCAGCAACTTTTAAATTCTTCTTAGGTGCACAGATTGTTCACTTGTTGTTACAGTAAAAATAATGATCTTTTTGCAAAGATTTCAAATTCCCCCCAGCTCTGTTTCATTGTATGCAGAAACTGTGATCAAAGCGACACTGAGCATACTTTTCTGAATTAAATTTTATCTGTCTTTTAGTCATGTGTATTTGCAAATTCCTTTATCAGCATTCCCTCTTCAAACACCCAGTAATGCCTATGACAGTCTGTCTTTACAAACAGACAAAAATATCCACAAATGTTAACAGAAGCACAATAAGGCACAAAGTCCACAGAGATATATCAGCTTTTTCTCAGGTATATTTTGTTCCATTTCTTGATTAGCTATATTGTAGTGAAGAACAATCATGGTTACATTGTGTTTTGTTTGTGAGTCAAAGTTTTTTTTTCTCTTAAAAACAACAAGCAAAAATGTTAGCACCTTGCCAGAAATGCTTTTCTGCACTCAAATTTCAAGCACAATAGCCTCATTTTTTAATGAACCCCAGGCATTAGATTTAGATATAGACTGCATTTGCCCACAATGAGGGAGAAGGATAAGTGAAAATGACTCAGAGAGTGCACCAAAGCATGTGTGAGAATGGCAGAATGAGACACTGCTCACTACGCAGACATATTGTCCCATTTTTATTGCCCACTTTGTCTGAGAATAAGCCCCTCTCTAAGGACCTGCCAGTGTACCTTCTTTTCCCTCTTTCTTTCTTTCTTTCTTTCTTTCTTTCTTTTTTTCTGTCTTCTTTTCGTTCTTTCCCTTTGACATTTTCATTTGCAGTTCCAACTGAGCGAGGCAGATGAAGGCGTTCGATTCAGTGGCTTCGGCTCCAAATGGCTCCATCACTTGATTTAACCCCAAATCTCCACAAATCTCCAGGATTTTTCAGAATCAAGTGCCTGACCGGCTCAGATTAGGTGTACTCTGGTAGCCCACTGCCTGTTCTACTTTCTGGCCAGACGGCATCTGACCTTGGGTCAGAGCCAGATCCTCAAAAAGATCTCCAGTTGGATGACATCTGGCTAAACCGTCCTCTTTCCTTGTCATGAGTCACCGTTGGCTGACAGTTTTTCTTTCCTGTGGGGTGGGTGTGGACACTGAAAATTGCTGAGATATATCAGGACAATTAGAGTACTTCTCTATAGGTGAAATGGAAACCTTTTCCTTTTGTTCCCCCCCACCCTCTTTCATTCTCTCAGAGCATTTGTATTGTGGGTGCATTTCACTGTGATGAATGGCTTGAGATAGGCATCAAGAAGCGAAGATCCAAGTAATATCGAAAGGGTCAAATAGACTTGTTGTTGGATTTAAACCAACATCAGTAATCAGGTAAGGTGTTAGATAGTGAAGCTATGCAATTACCTTCCGTGGGTTGCAACATATCTGCAGTGGAGAACTGAAAGGCTGTGACAAGTAAGCTAATTGCTTGTCAATTTGTAGCCCATCCGGATAGAACAAAGAGATGCTGGTCTTAACATACAAGATTGAATGCCAACAGTGAGGTAGTTGTTTTGAAATCCCTTTTTATTGTGATTTATCCTGAGATTAGTGACACTATAAGCTTTTGCAAATATTCTGAAATTTTTAAAAAGTAAATAAATAAAAACTTGACAATGTTGGAGACCTGATTTTATCTCCAGTCTCCAAAAACAGCAACATAACTTCATTACAATGACTTGCCAGTTGCAGTCAAAACAAACCATCCCCTTATAACACTCCAATATACAGTAGATTTGCCTATGCCTAAAAATATGAATAATTTCCTGCAGAATGAAGCCAGGGCTGAATGTTTGTGGTCGCTCCCTGAGTAATTCCAGAGGAAAATGGGCTGAGCTGTGGCTTCCCTTCCGTCTCTGGCCTGATTTAATGGGGTAGATTAGCCTCTCCCGGCCCCATTGAAGACGTCTGTCTGATTTAGGCCTGTGAGGCTCACTCGCCCCCCTGCCGATGTTGCTTATGTTAGCTCATTTCCAATCGATCAGCTGCTGAGACAAAGTGTTATGTTAGTGTTCCCATTACCATGCCGGCGAGATATTGACAGCCTGCTAGCCACTTATATATTTTTCCAGCCAAGAGCTGGGTGACAACTGCAAGTGCTGCCTCTGAACATGCTTGACCAGCTTGGACCATGTAGGATGAGAGAGAGAAAGAGAGATAGAGAGAGGGATAAAGAAAAAGAGAGAGTTTTTTGTCCTTATTTAGGCACACCAGCCAGCTCTTGCTGTGGGCTGATGTGTTCTTTCGCATGGGTTACTGAGGAGTCGCCATCTGTTAGCGGTCTAACCTTTTGTACCTTGCCCTAGACTTCCCCCGCAGCTGCATCATCACCAGAAGGGCATTATGTGGAGATCTCCTAATCCATTATTATAAGCGTGCGTCAGGCGGAGGGTCTGGTGTGGAGAGGCCGAGTAAGAGCAGGGAAATTCAGCTGATGAACGGAGATTATCTTGGCTGCGGTGACAGCAGCTGGAGGAGTGGCTACAGCAATGGCCGAGGCAGAGACAGGGAGATACAGAGCGGGGGCCGCTGGCACTGCGTTAGCCGCTGCGAGCTGTAATGCACTTCAGCCTTTCATCACTGACGGCCACATTTGTAAATGTCAAAAAGCAATCACCCACAGTCAACCATTCATCCACATCAAGATGGCACCGCAATAAATAAAGTATCATTCAATGCCCTAGGCATTACTCATGTGTTGTTGTTTTTTAAGGAAGAGGAGGGAGGGGGGGGGGTGTTGTCATTCGGGTTGAGAGAGCGAGGCCATTTTGTATGTAGCAAGCAGAGAGGTACAGCAGAGTCGTCATTGCTACTGCTGCTGCGACTGCGACTGCTGCTACTGACCGACTGCAGAGGGAAGCTCTGGGCCCTGGAGGCGATGCTGCAGGCTAGCCGATGACAGCCATTGGCATTGGCTGGAGCGGCGGTGAGAGGATTTGAAGGCCTGACTCGGCAGGATCATATAGCCATGCTGTCCAAAGTCCCCCTCCACCTAATGCAAATGCTGTGCTTTAGCAGAAAGGACTGCCCATTCCTCCCAAGAATTTACAGTCTACACAGTCTCTGTTTTTACAGTCTACAGTATATGTAGTTTTTCTCATGCTAGATACAGAAATGTGTAGGCTTTGTTTTTTGTGTTTCTGTCCTTATATTATTTCGTGTTTGTTGGTGTGATGCGGAAAATTGCATTCTCATGAAATCTTACATCATTTAGACACGATATGATAACACAGGAGCTGAGGAGAAACATGCTGACATGTTTACTTGTCTTTTTCCCGCCTGATTGTTTTTGTAACGCCAACCAACTGTGGACTATCACAAAATGCTGGAGATGAAGAAAAAATGATGCAAGAACGAATCTGCTTAATTAGAAGTGCTGATTCATTGGGTCTCCGCTGTGCTTCATAAGGAGTTGGTAGTAGCTCTGACTGGAGGAGGGAGCCAAAAAACTCAGATGAAACCAAGCGGCCAGCTGACGATTACCTACGACTGAGAAGTAAATAAATAAAGACAATTTGCAGTGTCCCAGTTAAGACAAAAGCTCGCTGTTAGCCTTGATTTTGTTTAACTCTCTTTCTCCCTCACATCCCATACAAACCCCCCCCCCCCCCCCAAAAAAAAAAAGGAAGGAAAGAATTAACAAAAATACTAAAAATGTAGTTTCTGCTTGATGTGAGGCCTTAATTGCTCATGGAGTTGATGGTTTGCCAAATGCAGCACAATATCCTGTACCAAAATATCCTGTGGGGATGTGTTTTCTCCGAGAGGCAACTGGATGCTTAGCCTCCTGCCAGTCGTGTTGTTGTCACTGGTAAATAGAGGGCTTTGATACTTAGAATGCTCAAAGGCTTTATTTCAAACATCACCCAATATCTTTGTGGAGTACAGATTTCAAAAGCACTGGAGGTTAAACATGTAACATTTGCATCATGCAACATTGTAAAAAAAATACTTCTCTGTGCACTGTTTGCCCCAGAACATTACACAAACTCTTCTTAGTCGAAGAGGACATGTTTTTTTTTAAATAACAATTTTGCTGTTTAATCTAAATAATAATGGAGGTTGTTGTCACACCTTGACCATATAGACTCAGAACATGAACTCATATAATATGCAGTCATGTTGTAATGGTGCCATCACATCTTATTAAAGGCGGTCTAAGTGTTGTTGGGTAACGTCCCTTCCAGTGTCTTTAAACACAGCTTTTGTTTCATGATGTCACAAAATGTGAGATTGGTAGTGAAGTGTTAATCCACAGCTTTACTGTGGCAATGCAGGCTGTCGTGTTAAAGTCACCGGGCCTTGACCGTTTGCATAAAATATGTTCCACTTGACCTCCACTTGTTTGGAGACAAAGCTTTATTTTTTGCATTTTTTTGAGTTTCACCCCGCGATGTAATTCATGAGTCACACTGACAACTCATTTATTGGCTGTAGGACCCAATGTCCTCCGAGGAAAGGAGGATGATTTGACCACCCACTCACAATTACGCTCAATTGTGAGCTAAAGAGTGAAGCGCTGTCTTGTTGAGGCTGAGGTGGATCTCCTCCAAAAAGAGAAACCAAATTACTCCACTTTTCCACCATTTTGACTGTGTTATTTCTGCCTGCTCTTTCATAGCTCATAGAGCTCATCTCATGAGCTCCAGTTTCATAGATAAAGAAATCTGTTGCTGGTTAATTACTCCAGTTTGTAATTGCCCACTCCTTTATATGTCCAAGATGGAGATGTCTACTTTAAGTTGCAGTTTTAGTCCAAATGATATGTTTACTCTGGAAAATTGCAGTATAATTTAAACACATATTTTCTTTAGAGAGTACATAACCTATGTTTTACACTAATGCCACAGACACGCTACATTACTTTCAAAAGTCGTCATATGATTACTAGTCACTGGTGATAACACTTTCCACAAAAGAAGATTTGGACCTCCTTACAGGTCCAGATATTTAGCCTGCTTGATATCTTGTATCTGGACAGCAATAGAACATCAATTTGCAAGGGCCGTTTTGCGAGTGCCTATTTATAAGGTCCAAGCAAGTGCCAATTAGTCTCTAATCTGGGCTTTTTTTTTTCAGTGACGGCGAGTGTAAAATCAGGGCTAACATTGTATAGTGTGAATATGGCATTACTGTTGAAGTTGATGTTTTACACTGTATGTATGTAATGTATCCACTATGAGGGAATTCCACATAGGAGCCCATGCATTAAAGATGGACATACTGACCACTTGTGGAAAAACATTGGCTGCTACCTAGCTGAGTGCCAGTGTGGGGCCTCATTGGCTGTATTGTGTATTATGTGTGGACTCACCCTGTTCTGAGGCTGTGTTGGATGAAGTAGTCATGTGTGGCCAATTCACCTTTAGTTGACCCGCAATCCTGTGTGATTGTGTGCCAGTATGCTGGTCACTGACAGTGCTGCCCACATCCTCATGTGGGTTGGTTAGAAGCAAAATCAGCCGTGCCGATATTCAGCTGAAGCAAAAGGAACCTGCCAAGACTGTGGTTTCTCAGGGGGTAGTAGCGATGACCATTACCTCCCCATAACAAACATGTGTATGAGGTCATTGCGAGTGAGTCCAAGGTTGTTTTGTCTTCAGGCAGCCACAGTCCATGGATCAGGGAGGATAATGGGAGCGGTGTGGCCGAATGCTCTCCAGTGTGTTGTGTTGAAGCCACAGAAATTGACCGTGAATGTATGACTGGATTTGTGGACTCACTGAAGCACATGTCAGTGTCTGTTTATTTCCCTTCTCCTTTGTTGGGCATCTTACAGCAAATAGCCAAGCTGTGATTATTGTGCAGCTGGCTGTGATATGATAGAAAGCAATGATTTTGCAGAGTGCCTGTCAAAGAGCTGTATGTATGTGTCCACGTTCGTAAAAGCAAAAATGACAGCGTTCAGCTGGCGTGTCCTCTGAAGTAAGGCAAATGACCTGCATGTAATTCCAGCTGATCACAAACATAATTTAATTTCTCATAACAAAGAACCAGGGGCTCAGAAATGTTGTCCACTCACACGGTGACGAATCACATAATCAGTAATTATGGCAACAAAAAAGAGAGAGCGAGAGAGTTTGAAAGCACCCTAGTTCGGATAAGCATAATTACCTCAGACTCGCTGCGTCCTACAAAGGGCATTCATAACCTGAATGATGCGCTTGTTACAGAGAACAATGGACAAAAGTAAGAATAAAATCAGAAGCCCAAAAAGATCTCAATCTTTTTCTTTTTTAAGGCCATAATTGTGCCTCGGTGCTGGAACAGTGAGGGTAAACTTTGCCACTTTCATCTCGGCCCCATAGCCTTTTTTATTTTTCAAAGGTATAGCCCTTGGAATCTGTTGGAAAAACTAAAAAAAAAAGCGTGTTGCTTTCATCCCGCGCTCTTTGTGGTAATTACACAGAAAGCTGTGATTCCAGGCTGTCTTCGCTGGGCCTGCGCTTCAGCCAAGATTATCTATGGTCTGGGTAAACCATTTTCCTCACCAGCCTAATGACTCTGGCAGCTAGTGCCAAGTGGCATCTGAGAAAATGAAATCCTCCTTTTTTCCCTCTTTTTTTCCATAACCGACTCCACATTGCTGGATTATTAACACACATATATAACACACACACACACACACACACAACCACACACACTAGAGAGAGAGAGAGAGGGCGAGCAGCACTGCACAGCTGTAATATTTTCAAAATGAAGATATCTGTGGTTCTCATAAGGAGACACACATGTCTCTTCTGTGCAAATCTTCATGGGTCTCTGATTTCATACATCTTCATTACAAAAGCTAATAAGTACAACATGCAGTGCATTTCATCCAACACACACACACCACACACACACACCACACACATACACACACACACAGACACGCAAGCAAGTGCAAACACATGTAAGCATTTTTAGACAGTTACGCACATTTGCAAACACTTACACACATGTGCAAATACATACCAGTGCACATAGGTGCATACACATACAACCCCCCCCCCCCCCCCCAACACACACACACAAACACACAAGCACACTCAAAGTGTGTTTATTTAGTAAGATGGGCTTTCTCATCAGTGCCATTCATGTATGTATGCGAGCCGGAGCCCTTGTATGTGCTGCAGTTTCTCACTGGATTCCAACAGTCTACAACAAATACCATTACACTCATCATACCAAGGGTTTGTTTTAGAAAATATGGTTTTCGAAGTGCCTGTAGGCAGGAGTCAACAACAAACAACAACAAAAAAATAAATGGAACTCAAGGTGCACAGATGGACAATCAGTGCCACTCATCTCAGCGGTCAGAAACTTTTAGTCCGGTAGGCTTTCTGCCATCTGAAGCACTTTGGCGTTAGTGTCGTGTTAAAAGCTGCCTTTTTTTCTCATGCCTTTCCCCTCTGCTTCTGTCTGCTTGTTGCTGTCTTAGTCCAGTTGTTCTGCTGAAATGATAGGAAACTCAATTTCAGGAAGTGTGGGGCGTGAGGATGATCCTGAGTTGTTTTGAGTGCTGCGGTAGTTATATATTTATTGTTTAGTTGTTGTTCTTTTGTGAGACACACTGAGGCATGAATGAAGTTGATGAGAAGTTTGTGTGATGAGACCATTTATTCAGTTAAAATGTGTACGCTCTGCTCTCATCTTGGGTTTTTCCACATCAGAGGTGCTGGCACACATGCTCAGGCAACAAATCACTTTTGACGCCAGAGTCAGCCATTTTGGCTCCGGGGGCCTGGCCTTGGAATGCATTATGCACTTTCAGTCTCTTCCTCGCAGTGCAACATGACATGACAGTCACTGTAACTGTCTATAGGGAGTGAGTTCCCATGAAGCCACTACAAAATAAATGAAACTGTGTGGCCACGTGCCAGCCGCAAGTTCAGCGGAACTGAACTTTTGAGCACATGGATTTACATACTATATATGGTATGAGACATGCTTCTCACTCTCACTGTTGAATGTACACTATGTTTGTGCTATTCTGTGTAGCACTGTTGTATCTATACAGTACTTCAGGCCGGCTGAGTCACTGTTTGTCATTTCTGAAACTATCCACTGCATCATCAGAAATACATTGTTGATTAATCTACATCTTTTTTTAATTTTGCCCTATATACATATATATATATATATATATATATGAAAGAACTATAATTTGCAAACATGGCTGACAATATTTGACTAAAGAACATTTTCCACACTCCACACCTCTTTATGTACATGCAAAACAGGCATTTGCCCATTTATCGACTCAATTACACAACCGATGCATCAGCATAAAAAAAGCTGAGGTACATAAACATCAGTAAAAATTCACAACAATTCGGGCAGATAAATGTGTCAAAGCCTTCTCCTTTACACCTCTTTTAAAGCCTGTTAAAATATCTCCAGTGCTTGGCCATTTTCACTGGCAATCACAGAGACGCTATAAATGTGTGGGTTGCAGTAAAGGGGGGGAGTTGATGAATAGTGAGAGAGACCAGAGAGAAGGAAGAAGAGGCAGAGCAGACAGCAGACAGTGATAAACCACTGTAGCCAATGTAGGACACCTCACGCAGACACCTTCTTCAGGCTATAATGGTCCAAACCAGGAAGCAGACGTGAAAACATCCCTGGGACCACACTGTAGATGTGAAGGCGACACGCTTTTTCAAACTTTTTTTTTTCTTTTTTTTTTTTCTCGAGGTGTCTTCTGTCATTGAAATCAGTTCCCTGTACCTATACAAGGAAACTTTGCTGAAGATGTCACTGAAGCCAAAGAATTGTCTGTTAACATGTCTGTCATAGCTCTCTACCTACCCTGTCAGAGACACTGTAAAGGTCCTGGACTGGCCCCTTATCTATGCTGTGCTGTCGAGAGAAAGCCACTGCATCCCCAGCAGCCCCATACACAGTATACTACACAAACTACAGCACACTACAGTTGATGTTGAGTCTTACGGTGGGAAGAAACAGATAGAGCAGTGGAGTTCACAGACAGACCAACAGACACTGAGCGTCTGTGAGACTATACTGTACACTGCACACATGGGTTTGTCTTTAAGGATGGCCTATGCAGCTGTATTTATTGGGCAGTGGCAGTCGTGGCCTACTGGTTAGGGCTTCGGGCTTGTAACCGGAGGGTTGCCAGTTCGATCCCCGACCAGTAGGAACGGCTGAAGTGCCCTTAGCAAGGCTGAAGCAAGGCACCCAAGCCCTCACTGCTCCCCGAGTGCCGCTGTAGCAAGGAAGCTCACTGCTCCGGGTTAGTGTGTGCTTCTCCTCTCTGTGTGTTCACTGTGTGCTCTGTGTGTTCACTAATTCACGGATGGGATAAATGCAGACCAAATTCCTTGTATACGCAAGTATACTTGGCCAACAAACCTGATTTACATTACATTTCACATTTACGTTGTCATGCAATTGTGGCGCTGGTCTATTCTTTTGGTTTCAATCATTGTATTGGCAGTATCATTTTAAACCATACAGATTTCATATTCTGTGCTCTAGGCTAGATAGCATGTTAGATTGAATATTTTCAATTCAAAATTGTATAGCTTCAAATGTGTAATATTCTAGACCATGTGATTAATTTGGTGATAGTTCTCGGTCCCAGGCAAATAAGGTGAATGCAGCTCAAGCCAATTGAAATTCAGACATTTATGGCACTGCTTAAATGTGTATGATTTAACAGCATTGCTTCCAGCTCAATGACTTTGCAGAGGCAAATATACATTTGCGATAGATGCCTCTGTTTGAAGATTCATGAATCAGATTGAATGTCGGGGTGTTAAAAAAAAGTAGCACACATTAGAAACATGCTCTGCTGCCTCATCGCCCCCGTGCCTGCCTGGGACCGGAAACGCTTTGAGATTTATAATGCGACCCCGTTAACACCATGGCCACAAAACAAAGCTGTGCTGCCGTGAAGGAAAGGTCGGAAATCTCTCTCGCAGCAAACCAGGCGTGGCCTCTTAACATCTTCTTTTCACCACACTGCCTCCCCCCCCCCCCCCCGCCATAATTCGAGGCCATCCACTACCAATGTTTGCCTGCGCTATAGCACATTGTTCCTGAACTCATTCACCCTTGAAGGGATACGAGGTAAAGCCGCGAGGTTCCACAAGAAGCCATTTGTCCGTTTATAGTGGTGCGCCTACAATGACAACCGCAGTCATTATTTCACTTGGGCGGCCCTGGTGGAGGTAAATTAATCTAATTTTTACCCAATGAAATGCAACTTTACGAAATATAAAAGAAAATTATGCGAGGCTAAATGATCAGCTGACCTGTGTAGGCCGTGGTTTACACATGTTAATGTGATTGGTAGTGCTACCAGCTAAAGTGTAGACAGAAGTGAGTGGATCTTTTGAAGCGATTTGAATAGAGATCGTCAGCAGGGGGTCTGCAGAGTTACTGCAGGGGGTCCGCCAAATGATTTCATCCCTTTTTCCTCCAAGAAAAGAATGACTCAAACATGTTTTATAAATATCTGAATCTGTCAGTAATTATTATTTTGATTAATAATTTAACATTGTACACAGCATTACAATGTATTTTTATGCATGCCCTACAGACAGCCCGACGCATCATATTAATGTTGGCTCGGTTTAATAAGCTACACCCTGTTATACAATATGTATACTAATAGGGTGTCCCTCTGCTGTGTCTCTATCAGACAAAGGGCCCTGTTGAAGACCGATAGAGTAGAGGCATACAGGACCTATTAATGGTCCTGAAATGACACTAGAGCTACTCTAATGGACCTGTGTGAATGTGAATGATCTTTTTGATAGAAAAAACATTTTCATCAGTTCCTTTTACATAAGCATTTCCATTCACAGGGTTCATCATGAAGTCATGTAAACTAATACAGTATATCTTAGTGAAAAGCTATATCTGCCATGCAGATATACAGATGACAAAATCCTTCAGATGAGATGCAACTAGATATCATCCTTGGATGTTATCATCACAAAGCTGTATCCTTTCCATGGTCTCTGATAGGGGTGTACAAGGATGGTGGAATAACTGGTCAACTGTCTAGAGATACTACAGTACATTAGTATCCCTATTCAGTCATTCTATAATGTACGGAATTAGGGTACAAGTTGTACTGCCATGGTAGTGCAGCATAGCATAGCATAGAGTTTATGCTACCATGGTAGAGGTCTTTGTTCTGTTTTATGGTGGAGGTCTTTGTTCTGAGTATTTGTTAGTGTAGCCTACACAGTGCAGAGCAATGAAAGTAAGACTACCAACCTTATCCATCTTATGCTCTTGACAAAGCACCCTCAAAATAGCGCTGTTGGTAATGTAAATAGCCAAAGAATAAACAACAGAACAACAGAAAAATGTTGGAATATTTGTAATTATTTCTATACACACCCCTAACCTGTGAGTCATAGGTTGTTTTTGTGAGACTATGGGTGATAAAAGAAACAGCAAACAGTGTCTAGAATTTCCTGTTGACTTCCCTCCCTATGTCCTGCTTGTTCAGTTGTTTCTCGTAGATGTTATGTGTTTGCCCTTGTTGTCCATGTGCGCCATTACCCAGGTGGGTGCCCTATTTTACACAAAAGCACTTGAGGACTGTTCACAATGAGTTACACAAACACACCCTATTATTAAAATCACTGGGCCGACCAATTATGATACCTTTTCATTTTTGCTGGTATGAGTCCGAGCTGCGTGATACCAGTAATTTTCCATCTGTTCCAGACCACCGTCTCATTTTCAACAAGGCCGTAATTGGTTCCTGTTCTTAAGCAATTTTAATTTCCTGTTGGGGGAGTGGGTGGTCTTTGTTTGTGTGAGTATATATGTGTGTGTGTGTGTTTGTGTGAGTATATATGTGTGTGTGTGTGTGTGTGTGTGTGTGTGTGTGTGTGTGTGTGTGTGTGTGTGTGTGTGTGTGTGTGTGTGTGTGTGTGTGTAGGAGTTTTGCCTGACTGCTGATTGGTGGTTTGGTTTGGATTGTGTCCACAACATTCATCAGGTAGGGGCTGGAGTGCAGGGGAGAGCCAGCAAAGGTTGATTGGAGGGCCGGGCGGCTCAGACACGGTCAGGGAGAATGGCTCTGCTGTACTTTCTGCAGTGCCTCTACTGCTAACAGCTGGAACAGTTTGGAAAGGGGATTGCTTATAGGGGAGCAGAGACTCACTCAACAGCCGAAAGAGTGGCAAAGATAAAAGGAAAAACAGTACGGTGGTGGATCACAGTCATAGTCACACATACCATATACATTCACACACAGCAAGAAACACACACACATACAAGAAGTTGCTGACCCTACCAGATGTGTAGTGGTAAAATAAGAGGTGGGTAAACTATGAATTCTGGGATCACGGTAAGATGGACTGTGCCATGCGGTATCGGATTTTTAAACAGGTATTCAGAACATAATTGATGATGGTGGAGGTTATTGTCCAATGTTTATAGCAATACCAATGGTATTAAATGATAGACGTGGATAAACTGTGTTTACTTACGTTTAGCCTCCACTACACCCCTGGACCCTACCCAAAGAGCTTGTGGTTGACACAGTGTTCTTATTAAACATTTTGTGTGTATGTAAGTGTGTGTGTGTGTGTGTGTGTGTGTGTGTGTGTGTTTGTGTGTATAGTGAAGGGTTTGGTGGCGAGAGTGGCTTCATAAAGGGAGCTTCATAAAGGGATCTGATGTGCTCTCCTAACTGCACAACAAACGATGACAGTGATGACCACAGCAGCAACAACAACAACAAAAAGGAAATTGATTTAGCAGTTTTGTCTTGTCTTGTAAATAATACATGGCTACCTCCACATCCCCCTTGGCCCCCTTGGGCTTGGCAGGGCCAATTTATTATGCCTTGGGGAGGAGCTCTCAGACGGCCTTTTCATTATCACCAACTGACTGCCAAGGGTATTTTTGTGGGGCCAGGGCCTCCTGGGAAATGTGCGGGTTCTCCCAACCAGGCTGTTACCCCATCTGCATGTGAACGCTATGTGTACAACCGGTACACCTCGCTAACACGTTAGTGGCAGGCGGTCTTTTGGCGGAAACAGTGCAGCTAAAAAACGCAAAACAAAAAAGCAGTTGTAGATATTAAAGGACAAGAAGAGAGGGAGAGAGAGACACTCCATATCAGGGGAGTGCTAAATTTAGACAGTCAGGAGCTGGTGACATGTAGTAGTTAAAAGATAACATTATATTTTATTTTCAAAGATGGCTCCACCTTCAGTCTCCACCCCCTCCCCCCATCCCCTGTTCTTTTTTTGTCCTTTTTGAGCACTGCTGCCTCTTGTGTGTTTTTGCTGTTGCCATTTCTGATTCCAGTGCGTAGCGCCTTCGACTCCCACGGCAGAGAATGGTGGGAGGAAACAATACCATTTTTTCCTTCTTTTTTCTTTTCTTGCCTCTCTCTCTCTCTCTCTCTCTCTCTCTCTCTCTCTCTCTCTCTCTCTTTCTTTTTCTCCCCCACTGGTGTGACAAGCCTTTGCTTGCAGCAGACTTGAAGTGGTGTGCACTTCTGTAGGAAACAGACTAATGAGAAGAGATTGGTGGAGGGAAGAAAGAATGGGAGGGAGAGAAAGACAAAGAGAAAGATGGAGAGTGACAATAAAGAGAAAGAGACTGTCCCTGCTTCTGCCCATGTGCACCACTGCGTCCCATCTGTATTTCCCCCTCTCTCTCTCTGTCTGTTTCTCTCTTTTACTCTTTCTTTCTTTATCTCTCTCTCCTCTCTCTGTTTCTCTGTTCTCTGTTCTGTTTCCCCATTTCTCTCTCTCCTCTCTCAATATGCCTGCCTTTATCTCCCTCCTTTCTTTTTCTCCTCAAATCTCTCTTTCTTCCCCCTCTCTCTCTTTCTCTCTCCCCCTCTCCCTCTCCACATATATAGCCTGTGCATCAGGCATGTGATGCTGTTGTGTCCTGGCTCATTAGCTGCTGCTGCTTGATCACAAGACCTTGCAGTCCTCCAGCTCTCTCTCTCTCTCTCTCTCTCTCTCTCTCTCTCTCTCTCTCTCTCTCTCTCTCTCTCTCTCTCTCTCAGGAGAAGCTGCAGTACTGACACGGCCACCCAACACACACACACACACACACAGACACACACACACACTATCCCCCTCACCCTACATCCTCTCCTCGACTCCATGGCGACAGTGATGATGGGAAGGATGCAGCACTTTTGCACGCCCTCCCCTTTGCTTCTTGACAGTGTCGCCATCCTTCTGCCAGTGCCATGACCAAGTTAACCTTTACTCACGCACACCACGCTCATACAGCAAACAGATGTACACACATAGACCTAGGACCATGAGCACATGCACACACGCTCACTCACTCAGACCTAGGACCATGAGCACATGCACACACGCTCACTCACTCAGACCTAGGACCATGAGCACATGCACACACGCTCACTCACTCACTCGCACTCTCACACACTGGTACACTCACACATACATATGCTGACACATACCCACACATCACATAGACACAAGCACACACACACACACACACACACACACACACACACACACACACACATTGAAACGTAAGTGGTAGTAACCAATTTAAATCACAGTCTCCATTCAATTACATGCTTTTTTCACCGGTGACAAAGACTTCGCTATAGGCAGTCATTTTAGGCTCTCTCCCCTCTTTTGCTTTCAGACAAAGCTGTTGTATGAGGGTCACACTGGGCACGCGCACACAGACACACACACACACACACACACACGCAGCAAGTGTGTGCATTTTTTCATTTACGTCAGACTGAGGGAGGATGGATGGAGTGCAGTGGGTAGAGGATGGAGTGCAGTGGGTAGCTTTTAGAGATGTACCGATTGATTGGCTAGTTACTGGAATTGGCCGATTTTCAAGTGACCAGGTCAGTCTGAGATATGTCAATTTTATGCTGGTCAAATCCACTCGTGTGCCTCACTTGAAACAACATCCCCCAGCTGAGTTTGCAAAGTCTGAAGAAGCTAACAAGGGCCAACACTCAGGGCTGGATGTACAAAGAAAGCACTAATGCTGAGTTTTTTCTATGCACAGAAAGCGAACGCTGTGCTTTGCCATATTGTGTGGAATTTACTAAGATGTCACTTCATTACGTAAACAACACTCACCACCACCCGTCACTACGCCTGCTGCAAATAGTGCCCACAGCTGAACAACAAGCGCAGTTGAATGGAGTTACAGTAAATGATCACAACATTAAAATCAAATCAAAGTTTAGCGATCATACATAATGACAAGATGTCAACAAGCAGCGACTTACAGAGTGGGCCTTTACTGTACTTAAAAAAATAAATACATTTTAACAGCCATTCCATTATTGAAAAGTTGATTACATTTCTATGTTAAAATGTTCTATTAAAGAAAAGATAGAAAATAAATATTTGTGTGTGCTGTAAAGTGGTTCGAAAAACTGAAATCAGAATCAGAAATTGGAATCAGCCCAGAATATTGCAATCGGTGCATCTCCAGTAGCTTTACTTTAAGCCCAGCAGGAAGTAGCACTGCTATGTGTGGGTGAGTGGACGTCTGAGTGTCTATCACATATGGGCGTGTACAGGCACGCACACACCCATACACACACACATACACACACACCCATTCCAGCTGGTACCTCTATGTTAGCATGAATGTGCCTGGCAGGGGTCTTGTGTGTGTGTGTGTTTGTGTTTGTGTGTGTGTGTGTAAAGAGAGGGCAGGGATCAAACGAACATGCAGCCCCGGCTGTCCCTGCACATTAGTGGTCCTGCTGGGGAGTCAATCTCTCTGGGGTGGGGGGGGGGGGGGGGGGTGGGGGGGGTGTTCTTGCCGCACTCCATACACACACACACACTCACAAATACAGTACATACACCCCATCCCAGAAATCTCACAGCAGACGCCAAGCATGCTGGCAAGGCAGGGGGTATTTTTGTGGCAGCCTTCTCTTAGACTGACAGGTCAGAGCTGTTTGTGAAATGGAAATAAATAAATAAATGGGTAGATAAATAAATAACTAAATGAAATAAGTGTTAAATGTGTCAGCTTAAGTGCGCTTGGCATGGGAGAAGCCCTTTAATGTCATCACAGCTGGGGTCCCTCTTGCTGCAGGCTGGGGTGTGTGTGTGTGTGTTTGTGTGTATGTGTGTGTGTGTTTGAGTGCAAGGGTTTTGTTTAGTTGCACATTTCACAGAGGTGTGGAGCAGTGAGTTACTTGTTCCTCTGTGTATTTTTTATTGTGTGTGTGTGTCTGTGTGAGAGTGTGTATGTGTGTGTTTGTGTACATATTAGTGTGTATGAAAAATGATTCTGGTATGTGGGACAGAAATTGCTGCTCTCTCTCCCTCCCTCCCTCTCTGTGTGTGTGTGTGTGTGTGTGTGTGTGTACTGTATGTGTTTGCTGCACAGCACTCTAAGATGCACATTGGTTGCTACTACAACCTGACCATGACTCTGCATCGTAGTTCTCCAGGGAGAATGCGCTCTCTGAAAATCTACAAACAGGAAAATTCATTCATGCATGCAAAACACATCCTCCCACAAACACACACACCACACACACACACATCATACACAAGAGAGAAAGAAAGAAAGAAAGAAAGAAAGAGAGAGAGAGAGAGAGAGAGTGAGAGAAAGAGAGAAACAGTTTTTTTCCCACATACCCCTATGATCTTTCACACACACACACACACACACACACACACACACACACACACACACACACACACACATCACACACGTCACACACACACACACCAACACACTTCTTTTTTAGTTTCCCTCTATGGAAAGTGCTGCAGTGCGATGGCCTCTTCAGCCATGGCATCTCCTCTTCTCTTCTCTTCTCTTCTCTTCTCTTCTCTTCTCTTCTCTTCTCTTCTCTTCTTCTCTTCTCTTCTCTTCTCTTCCTCACTCAGCAGCCTCACAGTGTGACTAAAGACTTCTCATCACCACCTCCTCCACCTCCTCCACCTCCAGCAATAGCAGCGTCAGAGGCTCCGCCAGCCCAGCTTTATCCTGAGGCAATGGCATTTACCTCCCTCCATGAGACCAGGGAGAGGGGCCTTTACGCAGCGCTCCAGAGGAGCATTACAGCACTTAACACATGCAAATAGCTCCTCTCTAATTTAGCACAGAGAACGTGAGGACAGAGACAGAGGGGGGAGGGAGAGAGAGAGTCAGACAAGTGATCTTGGCTTCTTTAAACAGTCAGCATTGATAAGTGGAACATGCCGTGCAGGTAAATGGCAGCTAATTGCACTTTGTATGTCGGCGGAGATTGCAGACGTGTAACGACCGAGCCTGGTCAGTTGTGGTCAATAGCAGCAGCAGCAGCAGCAACGCAGGCCTGTCAGAGTCAATTAATGATGTGAATGCCCTCAGGTCCACCACAAAATGCAGTCTGGAGATATTGCACAGGGTTATTGGCAAAATTAGAGACTTGTTTAGAGCATGTTTGTGATTAAAATTGTAAAATGTATTATTAACCCATCGTCTTTTTTGGGGGGGATATTTAGTATTGTATGGGTGGGTAGCAAGAGACTCACATATACAGTACAGAGCAACAGAGAGAGAAAGAGAAAGAGAGACAGAGAGGAGGAGGGAGAGAACAACACAGTAAGAGGGAGAGAGAGAGAGCCACAGAAAACAGTCGGATGAATATTTGATGGCCATCGCTTGACTAAAGGTTTAGCTCGGCTAAGCATGAGTCTGGCTCTTCCCAAATGCAGCCCCGAGGGCCATGTGCGCTCAACTGCCACAAAACATTACAACACACCGCAGAGACCACAGCGTCAATACCTCACTACAAAACAAACAGACCCACAAACAAAAACATTGCCAACAAATCTGATTAGATGTGATGAAAATGAGAGTCAAAAGACCAAAATAAAAAAAAAATATAGACATATTGCATGAGGATTTATTTTTGTTGTTGCTGTTGTTGTTGTTTTTGATGATTGTTGTGAGAAGCGTTACTGATTGTGGAAGCTTTGGTTGCACATGTGGGAGATTGTGACAGTGGTACAGCTAAGGTAAATAACACAAGCACCTAATCTGGGCATTCGCCAGTTGGACTCTTAACATGTCCTATTAAACATGAATGAAGTCCCTGTGTGTGCGAGGTTTAAGAAATTGATGCATGAAAGTAATTAACCTCATTAGTGTACTACACACTTTGCCCGACTGATGAATTATTTACCCCAGCAATGTGGGAAAAGTATGCTTTCTCATCTTCCTCTTCTTCATCATCTTCCTCGCCACTCCACTCCTCCACCACACCCCATTGCGGGATTGGTTGAAATCTGTATGTTAATCCCTAGTAACCTGCCTGACACCTCATCACTGCGAAATAAAAGCGAAATCCCTGCACTGGATTACTGATAAGCCTCCCAAGGCACAGGCGGCGGGGGCTTTAAGTAGGTGTAACCCACAAACTGCCAGCAAGCAGCCCGTGAGGTTTGTCACCGGGATGGCAATCGCTCTCCCTCGCTACCCTGAGAATATACATACACATATATACATCATTTCATGCACATGCTGCTCACCATGAAGTCAATTATCAAATAAATGTGTTCCCAAGGTGATTTGATTTTCTCCAGGTACCATTGATAAAATATGAGGAACAGGAAGTTACGAAGACATACGAAGGACATATTTTGCAGAATGTAATTAAGGAGTTTTCGGTGAATGAGAACATGGGACCGTCTCATGTCCTTTTCAGAACGTTTCAGTGGCCCACATGTTATTAGGAAAGCTGTCATTGCTGCAGAAATGTGCACCACAGACGGAGAGCCCAATGCACATAGCTCATTTATTATTTGAGCACATTCGCAGTTTTCCTTCTCGTTGTGCGCAAGCAACACATTTTTTTTTTCTTGTTCAGCGGTGTGTGTGTGTGTGTGGTTGCAGGTGGGAGGCCTGGTATCTGTAGGGGCTGGTGATGTGGGCAGGAGGTGGTGTTCTGTAGTCATTTAAGCATATGCAGCCAATGCCGCTCCTATGCGGCCCAAAATGTCTTTTGGACCATCTGTCTTCCAGCGCACCCAATGCACCCTTATTAGGCATCTGCAGTGTTAAGAGAAGAGAGATTACCCCCTCCACCACCACCACCACCCCACCAGGCTTACCCACACTTTCCCCACACCCCCACTTCTTAAACATGATGGAGACAGAACTTGCTGGAACGTTGAGTACTAGTGCCGATCACCCGGCAAGGAACAGCGAGTAAAATTGTAAAATGAGGTGCCACAAAGTGGAGAAATGTACACCGGTCTCACCAAAGAACAGACAGCCCCAAGGACAAACTGCGCTTTGACACTGACATTCATTTTAGCTTTGATATCCATCCATTTAGTACTCTTCAGTCAGACTGACTGTGGACAAATCAAAACTGGGCGTCTGCTGTCTCGCAAGGCTGGCTTCACCTCAATTCTTCTACACTGTTCTCCATGCCTTTGAGCTGCAACCTTTGGGTTATGTAAGATGCAACTTTGTTTCTCAGTTGATTCAGGTCTTATATAACATCTCTGTGTTTTTTTTTTTCTTTTTTTAATTCAGGCAGAAAAAAAAACAGGAGTGTGTCACAAGCCCTGTGTTCTTTGTGTGTTCCGTTCTGAAAGTGTTCCTGACAGAAATTGACAGCATATTAATGAGTTCCTACTGGAGCAGTGTGCTCACACAATTAACACGCCAGACAAAGGTCGACCATCGTGAGCTGGTTTTCTTGAAATTCTGCCGCAGGATTCAAAGCTGTCAGAACTTAGATGGGATGGGGTCACCCCCGCCCCCTCCCCAGTTCATCCTCTCTTTATGTTTTTAATTTATTTATTTTTTTACTCCCCCTTCCTTCTGTACTTTGACAGGTTAAAATATGCTCCCGACAGATATGTCTCTGGCATCAGAAGCAAAGGAGAGGCACAGCAAAGAGCCGGCATCTCCTCCCTGTCTGGGCGCCTCTGATTTCTTTGCCCTGTGAGAAGACTTTAGGACAAAGAGAGTGAGAGAGAGAGTGAGAGAGGGAGAGAGAGGGAGAAGGAGAGAGGGAGAAGGAGAGAAATGAAAACAGCCACAGGAGCCAGGTTGTTTCTGGCAAACTGATTGACAGAGGCGTTGACCGTTTCTCAGCAGTCTCATTCCGCAAGGCGGCAAATTGCACCTGCGTCAACGCTGACCTCCCGGAATCATCTGACGACAGGCCCTCATCACCGACATCACACCCCAACACACACATGCACTCACACACACACACACACACACACACACACACACACACACACACACACACACACACACACACCTACTGTATATCCCATCTTCATCCCACACACCTCTGGCCCCCCCCCACCACTCGTATCCAATCAGGTGTCCCCGCAGATTCAGGGTCGGACCTGAGACATAATCCCCTCAAGCGGCAATCTGCTCCGGTGAGCCGGGGCCAGCCCTGGCCGCCGCCGTGGCTCTCGCACGACTGGACTCGACTCAGCTCGACGTGGCGCTCCTCTCTTCTCTACTCTTGCTCTGACAGGACAGGACATGCAGAGAGCGCATGACACACATCAGACAAAGGGGAGTGTGAGGAGGGGGGGGGGGGGGGGGCGGGAAGGTGTCTACGTGCCAACCTGATATACATCTCTATCGGCTCTATCGGCATGCTTAGCAGTGGGCGCTAGGCCTCAGCTTCCGCACTTCTGAGCCTCCCATTGCCTTTCATCACTCTGCAAACATGTGCACCTCATCCAGGAAGGCAGGCAGGGAGCGATGAAGGCTGTCATGGGCAAATATGACTGCAATATGCAGACACATGTCCGTGTTTGAAGGTTGTAGTCATCTATTTCTTTTTCTATTTCACCTCATCATTATTCTGTTTGTATGATAGCAAGGCATTCCGGTTATGGAGAGGTGAAGTATGTTCTACATGGAAGTCCATCCTCTAGCACCAGTTTCCCAGAATTCCCTTGTAAAGCCTAGACCTCTTTCCCCTTCTTGCTATGCTGCCATGGGAGCCATCACCTCTGTAAGCCGGCGATAGTGCAGGAGTGATGGCATGCTTTGCACACCGGAGATCCCCACCCCACCTCTATCCATCCCCCCTTCCGTGCCATCAGAGCGAGACCGACCGCAGAGGCGAATCAGTCTCCTCCTCCAGCCCTCCACCCTCCTCCTGCGTCTCCCCCGGCGGGGTGAAGGGAGGAGATGAGGCCGTCATCTGGAGCGTGAAATCCATAAAACAGCCCCCTCCGACACACACCGGGGCTCTGATGTGGTTGCAAGGGGGCGGGAGGTGGAGGTGGTGGGGGTGGGTGGGCTCCACTAAGCTCTCTCTGCTCACAGGTTAACCAGAGAGGATGACTCTCAGGCAGCTCAGGGGGGGGGGTCTTCTTGTGATTAGACCGCGATGCTGGAGATCAAGAGTGTACCCACGCAGCTGCTGCAGAATAAATGCTCAAAGGGCTTGCCATAGCTTCCAACCAGGAAACAAACTCCACAGCTGAGTCTTCAAAGGAAGACCTCTTTTCTTGGAAAGCTACAAAACAATGTCCAGTTGTTCCAATAGCATAATGGGTAGAACAAGCTTCTCAAAACAGCATGATCATGGGTTTTTTGTTTAGGGGGGACTCACATACTGATACAAATGTGCAATATATCTGTACAAACAACAGAAGAGTTTCAGATGAGAAGCATCTTCTAAATGCAAATATTTTGTGTTCTGGATTGGGTTCGAAAGGTGTTAGGATGATGTGTCCAGTTCTTGTCACATTGCATTGTTGATCAAGGCGTCTTCACACACACCAGCTGTAGGTTGTCCAAGCCGCTTTGATTTACTGTCAGGCACGGCTGTCTGCATGATAAGTATTTCATTTGCAGTCTCGGCCAGCGCAGCTGATTGAGCTGTCCTGTTGCACACGGAGGGCCCCCATGTATGTGTCCTAAAAAGTATAACCACTATTGATCTGAGCCTCAACCGACGGGAATCAATTGAGCACTCGAAAACTGCCACCCGGCGGAAAGAGAAAGCCAATAGTTCCAGGTCTCGGCTCAGGTTTTGTGGCATTGGCGCAGCGGCACTGGCAATCACGGCGACTTCTCTGTTACCACGAGCGGGCCGACGCCGCTGCCGCCACTCAGCTCACCGCGCTGCTCATTAGTCAAAAGCGTCGGCGCAGAACAGTGCTCCTCGAGGATTTACAATTTCCCCCTATTGTGAGTGTACAATATTAGGCAAATTAGCATGGAGATGAGGCATTGTGAGACGCGGGTTCGCCACAATGCGCTGATCATCTCTCTTTGTCGCCGCTTCAATGGCTCCTGAAATCGCTATAAGGACAGAAATTAATCTCATTAAACACGTATTTTACCACACACTTGTGGCACTCATGATGATTGCGTGTCCCTCAATTACAGAGCCAGGCTGCCGGGGTTGCAGATCTACTGCTGCTGGGGAACCTTGTAGATGGACAAGGCCCCAGGAGTGATGTGTTTCATGATGGACAGGTTGTGGGCAAAGCAAGACAAATTGCTGTATGCATGTGTGAGTGTGTATACATGTCAAACAGGGTATGTGTGTGTGTGTGTGTGTGTGTGCATTTGCGTCTGTCTCATAACCGCACACTGCTATTTCTTCACATACACACACACACACATACCCACACAAACATTTTCACAAACACAAACAAAACACAAACACCCAGTGGAACCCTTTCTGTTGTTTAGCTGCAGTGCTATTCCGGCGCCACACAGAGGCCCTCCTCCACAGACCCACCCTTATGTGTGTGTGTTTGTGTGTGTGTGTGTGTGTGCGCGCATTTCATCAACATATTTGTGTTATATCATGTCACTCTGAGCCAAAACATCCCAGTACTGGTGCATGTTTTCTTTCTTTCTTTCTTTCTTTCTTTCTTTCTTTCTGTTTTCTAAAAAAAATAAATACAAAAAAAAACAATGAGCAACAAAGTGATCCAGTCTATAGAAAGAAACATTTGTTCCAATCGCATCAAATGCTTCGTATCTTTGGGAATGACACGTTCATGTTCTTGACTGGGGTTAAATATCACAGCATGATGTCCATTTCAAATCTTAAGCCCAGCCGTCAGCAAGCATAATCCCTTTCACTTTATGTCTTTGCTCACCCTACACTTGCCAGTGTGATCTTGGTTCATTCACGATCACAGGCCTTTACAAGCATGCCGCTATGACACAATAAGCCCATCTGATGGAGAAAAAAGAAGTACATGAATAGACATAAATGCTGTAAGATATACTGTAGCATTCAACTATAGAGTCCTTTCAGTACTGTCTGTCTGGCGGCACAGACTGCACGCTGGCTGTTTTTTGAGAGACCCACCTGGAAGGTCAAGCTTACATAATGAGTCACCGCTCGTCTTGATCTTCCAGAATGTCTCTCGGACAGAATAGAGACATCCTGTTTGTCCTCGAGCGCCATCAGTCGCAGTGGCAGCTTGAGCCATGTCTGGCCCGCAGTCTGGACCACGCTGTCTGATTCAACCTCCAAGGCCTCCCCTAAAATAGTGGCGGCCGACTCAGATAAGCCAAGTCGCCCAGAGTCGCGTCTCGCGGCTAGCGGGGGTGAGCTTAGTGGAGTGCCGGCGGCGGGTTGGGTGGGCCAGGGGGGAAGAGGTTTGGGGGGGGGGGGGGGGGGGGGGGGGTGATGATGGGCTGGCTCAGAGACGGACTTGGCCCAGGTGCGGCCCTCATCTGGGGGCAGGAGGCTGGATGCTATCTGGGGTAGAGGAGACGATAGGGGAAGGGAAGGGGAGGATTTCTGCTGTCTGATGAGGCCTGACGGCAGACGGGCCGGCGCTCCTGTCTCCACCGTCTCCCCGACAGCCTCCGCCCCGTCATTCTGCACCGGAGCCTGCCATTAGAACTGGCCAGAGAGAGAGAGGGTGGGGGGGGAGCCAATGAGATAGAAAGACAGACAGACAGACATAGAGTGAGAGACATGGGAGCCAGGGAGAGGGATATCAGGAGGAGGCGCCAGGCAAAACAATGATGGGGTGAGAGAGAGGCAGAGAGAGAGAGAGAGACTGACAGAGAGAAGAAATTCAGAGGGGGGAAAGAATGACAAAGAGGGGACAAGAAACTTAGAAACAAGAGAAATAGAGAGACAGAGAAAGAGAGACATTGAGGAGCCATGGAGTGAGAGAGAAAGAAAGTGAGAGAGGGAGTTGGTGAGAGAAAGAGATGGCAGGAGAGAGGGAAGAAGAGATAGATGAGAGGGAGGGCCATGGCGAGTCCACCCGGTCCTGCCTTTCATATCTCCAGATGGCAGAATGTTGGAGGCGATTTCCCCCCCAGTGCTTCTCTGTGCTGCGCGTCCAATACGTGGCCCCCGTTCAACAAAAAGTAACCAACAGTGAAGCGCTGCCTCCCTCAGCGACCTCGCTCTCTCAATCAAAGCCAATTCATCTGGCTACCACTCCCTCCTCTCTCTTCTTTCTCTCTCGCTCCATCCCTCGCTCTTTCCCTCTCTTTGTCCATTTCTCGCTCTGCTCTCCCTCCCTCCCTCCCTCTTCCTCACATTCTGGAAGTGCTTGAGAGTGTGTGTGTGTGTGTGTGCACGTCTGTGATGATCCAGGCCCTGGAGACAGGTGTCATTTCGCTTGGACTCACCGGCCCATCTTAATTAAGGGCTTCATTCATTAGGGGTCAGTGAGACGAGGAGTGTGCCTGCGCCACGTCGGCTTGTCTTTCGGTGCGGGTGTCAGCACTGCCGCCCCGTCGTTGTCCTCAGTGCGGTGACTCACTCGAGCGCCAGCTCATCCTGCCTGGCACCTGGGTGTGATCCGCCACGTCTCTCAGCAGCATGGAGAACTCTCCAGAAATCCCAGAGGGATAATGATAAAGAGAGAGAAAGAGAGAGAGAGAGAGAGAGAGAGGGAGAGAGAGAGCGAGCGCGAGAGACAGAGAGAGAGAGGAGAAGAGCCACATTACGACCTGCCTGCACTTAAACAACATCTGTCAGCTGTGCCAAGATCCACAGAGGGCACACGACAGCCAGATCCCTCCACACGTCCACAGCCGACTCAGGGTCTCAGTGCCTGCCTATTTTGTGTGTGAATAACTCATTTCTGTGGGTCAGACACCTTTCCCCACACCTCCCCTTATCACATCCGTGTGCCACAACTTCAGTAAGGAATTACTCCACTATTTGACATTCGGTTCTCCCATCTCGTCTGCTCTCAGTATCTGTAAGCATTTCACAGAGAAGTCATCATGTTCTTTTTTCATGTTCTTTTTTTTGTTTGTTTTGTGTTGTTTTCTTTTGTTTCTATTCGCCTTTCCAGGCCCTTTTGATTTTGATCACAACTTGGAGTTATTCCACCACTTGAGTGAATGCATTGTACAGCCCTATCATATCCTGCCCTCAAGTGAGAAAGAGGAGCGTGAGAATGAAGGCAGGCCTGTTGAGGGCAGTTCGATACGTATGCATAAAGGGAGCGCGGCAAGATGAAAGAGAGGGTCGCCGCTGAAATGTCATTGCCCGAGCCGCCTCGGGCGCACCAGTGTTTGTCACTTCTAAAGCTTTGTCCCATAATTTCTCAACGCAGGAGGTACGCGTGAACAATTCCCTTTCAACTCATTTTTCTCTCTTTTGTTTTTTGTTTTTCGTCTGCTTTGTTTGATTTATTTTGTGTATGTGTGTGTGTTTTTTTTTCTGTGTCTAAAAAGCCAAGTAATTGCCAACTATTCCCCTCTGAAGAGGCGGTTTGAGGAAAGAATGGAGCTTTGCATGCAGAGAAAGTCATCCAGGCAAGTGAGGACACTTGAGCCACATGTGCATGCTGTGATTCAGATGGTGTCAGACATCAAGTCTTGCTTGCTCCGTGCCTTTTAAGGAAGTTTTAATGGGACGGTTACAGATGGCGGTGAACAGCTCGCGCTCGGCGTGCGGGTGAAGGGGAGAGAATGCTTCTTTTTTCAAACACAGGTTTGCTTTTAGACACTGACCTCTTTGGCACCAGACATCACCGTGAGCGGTGGCAGGCGAGGGAGTGAGGGGTTGGGGGGTGGATGGGGGGGGGGGGGGGTTATACACGGCTGCCTCATTCGGCAACGAGTGCAACACTCCACTTGAGTCGCAATCTTACAGACAAAACAGATGGTGGCGATAATTCCAGCCTATGAAGTGCGGTGCCAAGCGTTCTTGGGGCAAAGTGGTGTCACTCAAGGAATGCCTGAGGATGGTGGCGGAGCCAAATGAGCTCTTGTACTGAGTGGCATATTTTTAGGAGCACACCTCCACCCCCTCCCCCTTCCCCCCACCTCACCCCTTCCTTTGAGGTACTTGTTGACTTTGGCTTGTTGCTTTTGCCTCATAGTGTCTTTCGATGTAGCCTGAGTGAGATGAGTGTCTCACCCATTTCTTGCTACATGTGTAGGAGTATTTTTAGTGATTTTACTCTTGTTGTGGGCTGAGTATCACGCTGTGCTAAAACTAGCTGAGAAAATGAGATAACCTCCATGCAGAGTATGTCTGTTGTGCATTCTATGCGATACTGTAGTCTGCAAGCTGGGTTGTAGTGTGTAAATCCAGAGCTTTCAGTGATCTATGTATTTATGTATCTATGTATATTTTAAGCCATGATGTTTTTCAGTTATTTATGCTAGCCTAGCATGAACCTGCCAGCCTATGGGCTGAGCTGATAGGATGGACTTAAAGTCATTTAGGGTTATACTCCTCAGAGCCAAACAATCAGTCTGGACTGTCCCCTTAGTTCACTTACAGGGACATTTCTAATCGTTTGCTGGACTCATACCAAGAACTTAGAACCAATCCACTGACGGTGCACTCGTGTACACCAGACTAACCACATACATCACGCTGGACATCTTTACCAACCCAGAGAGGATTGGGCACAGAGGTAGAAAAGATATCATCAGTGAAAGAGAAAAGAAGAAAGCCCAACTCCCACCCACCTGCCGCACTCGCTGCCCGCCCCGCCCGCCTGCATGCCCGCTCCATCCTACGAACAATTCCTGCCCTCCAAGGAGCATTAGTGCTTCCATTAAAACTCTGTCACCCCCTTTTGCTTTATGTCTGTCTGCTGTTCCTCTGGAGAAATCAGACTCATTCAAATGCTAAGCGACTCCCTCTCTCTCTCTCTCTCTCTCTCTCTCTCTCTCTCTCTCTCTCTCTCTCTCTCTCTCTCTCTCTCTCTGGTGAACATTAACAATGAGAACGGTGCTCTATCATTTACTTCCAGTGGTGGTGGGTGTGGAAGGATGGTGGTGATGGGCTTGGAGGTGGATGGGAGGTGGATAAGAAACTGGCCTATGCTATACATCCTTCTCCCCCCCCTCTCTTACTCTCTTACTCTCTCTCTCTCTCTCCCTTACTCACTCTCTCTCTCTCTCTCTCTCTCTGTCTCTCTCTCTGTCTTTATCCTCCGTATCTCGTCACAACCTATTAGCTCTGTTGAGGCCCGGTGGTTAGCCACCAAACAAAAACGCCGTCAGGGCTTCAGACTTTATTACGGCTGTGCCACGTGCGGCTGCTCGGCGTGCGCTGCCTCCACGCACAGACACGTGTCTCACCGACACCCGCCGCACCAGATCACACCGCACCGCACGTCACATCACCACACAGCAGCAGAACACCACAGTGCAACACAGCTGTCAGGAGGCACTTTGTATTCAAGCCCCCCCCCCCCCAATCCACCTGGTAAATAATGCACAGATTACGATGCTGTATGGATCAGTGAAGGGCTGTCATGGGAGAACACCGGCGTTATCCCCTGTGGGTAAAGGGTTCTCCTCCAGCGAGAGAGCAAAAATTCTTTTAATGCCTTATGGATGTGGCAGCTGAGCTGAGTGATACGGGCCTTATTTCTGCATAAAGCATGAATGTTTCTCAGTCTCTTCATCGGGCTCTTTTTCCCTTCTCTGGCAGGTTACAGAAGGGGGCACCATCAAGCAGAAGATCTTCACGTACGACGCCATGTTCAACACCAACTACTCTCACATGGAGGACTACAGGAGGAGAGAGGACTTGGTGTACCAGTCGACAGTCCGGTAAGAAGCTGGCCTCCTTGTGTCTCTCACTCTGTCACACACGCTGATGCAAACCTTATACTCGGATTTCACATGATTCTGTAAGCACACTGTACGGTTAAATAGAGGGATTTTTTTGTTTGTTTTTGTTTTTTGTGCTCTCTATTGATTTGTCCGAGTGCTCTGTGTGGTCACTGCGGTTTCTGAGTGTGGGTTTCTCGGTCTGCGATACATCAAAGTGAAGCTATTTCGGTGCCTGACTCACTCTCTAGTTTTGGGAGCAGTCGAAATGAGCCATCTCCCATGTTCAGCATAAAAAGAAAGAGGCACACACACACACACACACACTCACACACTCACACAAACAGTTCAGCTCAACTCAGAGAAGCTCAGTGAACATTTGGAGTGGTATTTCAAAATCCCTACTGTGACGCCCTGCTACTTTTTCTCTTGCGCTAACCAGGTAGTGTTGTGGACCCCAGGCACAGCTGTGAGCAGTGTTGCAGGAGAGGAGCTTTTGTTAGAACTTCATCTCCCTTCCTTTTGTGTCTCTATATCTCTCCCTCCCTCTCTCTCTCCCTCCCTCTCATCTCTTTCACAATGGTCTTTTTTTTGCACATTTTTGCAGCACTCTGCCTGAAAAAGTAGTCTGTTTTATGTACATAAGGTCTGGACTAACAGAGCAAGAAGAGGTGTGTGTGAGAAAGAGAGAGAGAGAGAGATTTGAGATTTTAACAGCTCTTTATTACAAAACACGATCACATTACCATAAAACCATCACTCTTTTTTTAAAAAACTGAAAATCAAAGAAAATAACCTGAAAAAAATAATTCATTATCGACCAATGAGCATATTGCTCCACCTTGGCACCATTCTTCTTCAAAAGAATTAATCACCTTTTGTTTCATAAAAGTCAAATTCTAATTTTACTCTTGATTTCACCAGGCGAATAAAAATGTCAATTACATCATGGTCAGAGTCTTTTTCAATCTTATTCTTCCTACTTATATAAATGGCCATCTTAGCATTCCCAAAGATATAATTAATCATTTCACACTTGCAACGTTCTTTCTGAACATATTTAAACCCCAATATGAAGGTCTGATTAGAGAAAAACTCTCCAAAACACTCTAATAGCTCTGCCAGCAACTTAAACAAAGGTGGCAGTCTGAAACAATTTGAGTAGGCATGAAAAACAGTCTCTCTCTCCAAACCAAAAGGACATTCATGGCTTACATTTTGATTTAAAACAGAAATAAAAGAGTTAACTGCCAAAATACCATGCAGTAACCTCCATTGTAAGTCCCCAGCTCTTTTAGTTAATGGTGGTTTGTATAGAGATTTCCACTGTGGTTGAACAGTACTTACTAAACCAAAAGTAGAACGTCAAGGCGTATCAACCTTTCCATTTAGTCTTTCTTTATTTATCACTTTAACACAGTTCTTGTAAAGACATTTACCATTGACTTCGCTAAAATCTATTTCTTTTGGAGGGGGCAAAAAAATACCTTTACAATCATTTAGTTTCGTTGTAAGTGACAATTCAGGAAAAGGGTCTTCTCTATCAGGAATCAAAACGCCATCAACATATTTCTTTATCATTTTGCACTCACGTGATGTTAGTTTTGTTCTCCAGCAATGCAAGATTTTATCCGCCATACGCAAGGACCTCACTCCCATGCGTACAGCCAGTGTGGCACTGTCCATAAGAGAGCCTGATATTCGGCTCACATTAAATAAACCCCAGATCTTAAAAAGTCCTTTATAAAAAACAGGTAAATTCATACAATGTATTGCATGAGGATCCAGGAAAAACAAAGATTTGTCTAAACCCAAACCACTCACATGATGCATGATTTCACAAGCCACAGGCCTCCAAAACAAGATCTTCTGGCCCAGTAAGAAACCTCTGAATAAACTGAAGCCTAAAAGCAGCTGCTCTACTGGGCAAATGGATTAAACCCTGGCCACCTTCTTCCTTTGGCAAATATAAAACACTCTGAGGGATCCAATGTAACTTATCCCAGAAGAAATCTATTAAGGTTGACTGGATCTTCATTAAAAGACCTGATGGTGGATCTAAAACAGCCAGCCGATGCCACAAAAAGGATGCTACTAGATTGTTGATAACCAGACAGCGTCCCCTATATGACATCTGAGGAAGTAGCCATGTCCATTTTTTTTTAAACGTCCCTTCACTTTTTCAATGACTCCATCCCAATTCTTTTGTACAGTATTATCATCTCCCAAAAAGACACCCAGATATTTGAACCTTTTTTCCAATTTAAACCTTCTGGGAGTTTGGCTGGTCCATCTACCCAATTACCTATCTAAAAAGCTTCACTTTTTTTTCCAGTTGACCTTTGCAGATGATATCACTCCAAAATCCTTCACAACATCATTCAAAGTATCAACATCATTTTGATCATTGACTACTACAACCAAATCATCAGCATAATGCTGATAAACAAAAAACCTTTTCACAATTGGACAGAGAAAAGCCAGTAATTTTACACCTTAATTTGTGAAGCAAAGGTTCTATTGCCATGGAATAGAGCATTCCAGACAATGAACAACCTTGTCTTACACCTCTTAGTGCTTTAAAAGGGGGACACAAACCACCATTAACTTTCACTATACTCTCAATGTCATTGTAGAGCACCTTAATTAAATTAATAAAACCCGAATTGAATCCAAAAGCCTCTAATACCCCCCATAAATACTTATGCTCAACTCTGTCAAAAGCTTTTTCCTGATCCATGAAAACAAATCCAAAATTCTTTTTTAATTTACTAGAAACTTCAATCGCATCTCGAACAAGGAAAATGTTGTCAAAAATTGACCTTTCAGGAATACAGTAAGTTTGATCAACATGTATTATTTGTTCCATCACTTCTCTCAATCTAGTTGCTAGTGCTTTGGAAAACATTTTAACATCAATGCACAGGAGAGACACTGGGCGCCAATGCTTCAGGTCGGTCAAGTCACCTTTTTTTGGTTCACTAGTTCGCCCGTCGGCATGATTGCTATACTGAGTGAATAAGCTAAGCGCGTGTTTGGCATGGTAGCTGGCCGTGGTCATGAGATGCCTGAAGCGGAGATCGCGATAGAGCGATGGCCGCTTGCACCCCCCAGTGTAAGGAGGATGCGTGACTGGGCCATCAGTGAAATGGAGGAGTAAGGGGAGGAGGAGGGATAATTTTGCGAGCTTAAATACCCTGGCGGCGGAAGACAGGTGAGTTAATTGCTGTCAATCATCCCTAAGGGCTCCTCCCGAACTTTGTTTAGAAAACATCATTTCACTAGTTCGCCCGTCGGCATGATTGCTATACTGAGTGAATAAGCTAAGCGCGTGTTTGGCATGGTAGCTGGCCGTGGTCATGAGATGCCTGAAGTGGAGATCGCGATAGAGCGATGGCCGCTTGCACCCCAAAAAGAGCAGAAAGGAAGGCCACTACCGAAATACATTTGCGCTTGCTTAACAAGTCATAGATCCACTAGATGGAGTGGATGTACAGTAGGACTGATAGGCATCTGTGGACCAACGGCTCAGTACTTGATTGCTGCTCTGATAGGACAATGCATGCAGCTGTAGTAGCAGCTCCTATCCTGAATGCACAGAGTAGCGGCCTGCGGGAACCGGATTGACGGGGATATATATTAGAGTCTGGAACCTGTGATGAGTGATGGGTACCCTTCATCTGAAATGAAGAGAGCGGGCTAGTAGCGATGCTGAGCTGACCGATATGAGAAGTAGTGAGATGGGTATGAAAGCTGAGGATCTGAGGCAGAGTTGGATATGAATATGGAGTGTCCTTTTCGGAACTGATCGGTTTAGTCTCATTGGTGGTGAACGTATAGTGTCCTGGTCTAACTCTCAAGATCTGCCATCGGGAATGAAATGAGACGAGGGGCATGTAGACTCACTACATCTCAGCAGCCCAAAAGAGGCCGGTAAACATGATGGAGGGTGAATCAGAGTGCTGTGACATGAACCCCTTGCGAAGTATAGCGGGGCAAGCGGCAAGTGCGCAAGAGTGGATCTTTGTTGCGCTTGCTCAGCGGCGGACATTCGTGTATTGCATAACCGTGGGAACGATGGGTGTCAGGGTTCAGCAGAGCTGCTGCCGCGAGGGTCTCGGGGTTCAGCAGAGACGTTGCTGCATGGTCTTGGGGCTCAGCGGAGCAGTCATTAGATGGGTCCTGAACCTTGGCGGAGCTGTTCCTAAAGGTCCTATGGGCTCAGCGGAGCTGCTTCTGCATGGGTCCTGGGGCTAGTTGGAGCCGTCGTTGCCTGGGTCCTGTGGCTCGGTGGAGCCATCGTTGCCTGGGTCCTGGGGCTCAGTGGAGCTGTTGCTGCATGGGGCTTTGGGCTCGGCAGAGCAATCATTGCACGGATCTTGGGCCTTTGTGTAGCTGCTTCTGTATGGGTCGTGGAGCTCGGTGTATTTGCTGCATGGTTCTGGGGCTCGGCGAAGCCATCGTTTCATGGGTCGGGGCTCGGCGTAGCTGCTGTTGCATGGTTCTCGGGGCTTGGTGGAGCCGACGTTGCATGGGTCCTGGAGCTCAGCGTAGCTGTTGCTGCATGGTTCTCGAGGCTTGGTGGAGCCGAAGTTGCATGGGTCCTGGATCTCTGCTTAGTTGTTGCTGCATGGTTCTTGGGGCTGAGCAAAGCAGTTATTGCATGGGTCTTGGGGCTCAGCGTAGCTGCTGTTGCATGAGTCCTGGAGCTCGACGAAGTTGTTGCTGCGTGGTTCTTGGGGCTTCAGTGAAGCAGTCGTTGCGTTGGTCCTGGAGCTCGGTGTAGCTTTTGCTGCATGGGTCTTGGGGCTCAGCGGAGCTGTTGTAGCAGGGTTGCAGGAGCTCAGCGGAGCAGTTGCTGCATGGTTCTTGGAGCTCAGCGAAGCAGTTGTTGCATGGGTCTTGGGGCTCAGAGTAGTTGTTGCTGCATGGTTCTTGAGGCTCAGCGGAGCAGTCGTTGCGTTGGTCCTAGAGCTCGGTGGAGCTGTTGCTGCATGGTTCTTGAGGCTCATCGAAGCTGTCGTTGCATGGGTCCTGTAGCTCTGAAGCTTTTGCTGCATGGGTCTTGGGGCTCAGCGGAGCCGTTGTAGCAGGGTAGCAGGAGCTCGGCGGAACAGTTGCTGCATGGGTCTCCCTAAAGCTGTTGTTGCATTGGGTCCCAGCTCATTCCGTACTATCTGTGGCAGCCTTAAATAATTCAACCTGGGCTGAAAGAATACTTTTAGAATACCATTACCTGATAAAACATGACAGGGAAAGAGGAGGCGGAGGGAGTAGCGACGCGGTCACTACCGGCGCCGGCTGAGACCAGGTGCTCGCTAACTCGTAAAGAAAATAGGGAGCTAGCGAGGTGAGTTTGAACGGACGCCTCTTCATGAGTCATGGCGTGCTGTACAGATGTGACTCCGGGAATGGAATGGGGAGGGGGAAAAAGGGGGAGGGAGGGAGCAGTCATCGGAACGACTGGAAGAGGGGCAGCCCTGGACCGGGTCCTGTCTGGGGGAAGTGGGTGGAGAAGGGAAAGAGGGGGCGGAGGTAGTAGCGACGCGGTTGCTACCGGGGCCGTCTGAGGAAGTGGAGTCGGATCCGGAAGTACGGTGGAGATGCTGCGGGAAGGAAGTCGGTGGTTAAGAACCTGGACTGCTGGCGTGGCTGTGGCTGAAGCAGCGGAGTGATACGCTCTGGAGCGTGTGGTGCAGGAAAGCGCTGTCAAGAGCTATGGTTTATAGGGCTTAAATAGGAGTTAAGACAGAGGAGAATGGAATTTCCTATCCGACCTACGGAACAAGATGACGCGGAAATGGAGAGTGCTGCGGATGTGTGCTGCTGTCCAAAGATTGGAGCAATGCAATAGCGATAAGGTTTTTTTTTTTTTTTTTTTTTTTTTTTTTACAAGATTTAGCTAATATCCAAAGTTGTGCCACTTCTGATTGATGAGCACATCAGTGCAGTGTCGTGTTTCACTAACTGTCACACAAGAAGATGGCATAAATAATTGCAGCTTGCAATAAGATAATGCATTGCGATGCGATAAAGCAAACAGTTCTATAAGTTGTCAATGGGGGGGGGGGGTGGCGATCACTCCCTCCTGTCGGTGTTGGCATGGAATGAAACAATAAACCGGTGTTCAAGGAGTGTCATTAATATATTTTGGCTGTAGACTGGGGTTTGAGGGCCTGCTGAGAGCACTGCTTGCTGGCGAGGTGCTAATTTTAAAAACATACGAATAACCAGTCATTGTAACCAAATATGACTTGAGTTTATTTGCAAAGCTTATATCAGTGAACTAGCTTGTTGCTATACCCCGTAGAAGCTACATGAAACGTCGGCCATCGACACAGGACGAGTTGACCAATCACGGTCCTTGCTGTCTGCGTTGCCTGACGCGAATTACAAATGTGTACTATCGCTTTAATAATTGCTGACGTCTGTGACGCAGCGCCATTGTTTAAACAGACTGCGGAACAAGCCAGCGGAAATACTGGGCACTTAAGGTTGAGGCTTATCTGTTATTTATAAGTAGTTTAAATATCCAACAACGCTAGTATCAGTTTATGAGAGGTCACTGGACAACTATAGGAAGTGAATGAACAAGACCTGTTCGAATCCTGAAAACGCTGGTGAACCAGGTGGCTGTAGCCCATGGACTGGATGTAGCTTTTGGATGGTTAGTAGTAAAAAGACCCAGCTCCATTACGTCTGCCTACCGAGGCTTTGCGACTCCGATAATTTTGCGAGCGCCGTGGCGTGTGACGTATGGATAAGGAGGCCGGCTTAAATACCCTGGCGGCGGAAGACAGGTGAGTTAATTGCTGTCAATCATCCCTAAGGGCTCCTCCCAAACTTTGTTTAGAAAACATCATTAACAGTGTCAACACAGCCCTTCGACAGCTCAGAGGAAGGATTCCTTTCTCTATACTGTCATTCAACACTTCATGGAGATCCCCAATACTGACTAAAAGCCTTTGTAAAACTCAACTGGCAGTCAATCAATACCAGGAGCACGTCCATTTTCCATACCCATCAGGGCAGTATAGAGTTCTTTCAATGATAAAGCTCCATCCAGCATCTTTGCTGAAGCCTTTGAAAGTGTTGGCAAGTCATGAAGGAAACCACGTTCAATCTCCTGATTTCCAACCAATTCACTTTTAAAAAGTTCGGAGTAAAAACTCCTTACTCGTTGTCTTATTTCATTTGGCTTGGTCAACAATGTTCCTGTTTCTGAGCGCACATCATGAATTAACTTTTTTCTTCCATTTTTCTTCTCTAGATTAAAGAAATACTTAGACGGAACATCCATTGCAGATACATTTTGTATTCTTGAGCGTATCAAAGCGCCCTGTGTTTTTCCCCCCAAAAAATCAGCCAATTACACTTTTTTACTTTTAAGTAATTCTATTTGCTCTGAATTTCCTTTGTTATCAACCACAAATTGCAAATCCACAATTTCCTTTTCTAAAGTTTTGTGTTTAATTTGAATTTGAATTTAATTAGAATTTTTGAATTTGAATTTTGCTACATCCCACCATTGTTGCAAAGAGGGAAAAAAAGGTTTCTCCAACTTAAAACTCTCCCAAAAAACAGCAAAAGCTTCTCTAAAAGTTTGATCGTCCAACAACATCTTATTAAAATGCCAATAAGCACTTTTTGGTTTAACCGCAGATTTTATAAGTACACAACATGCCATGCAATGGTCAGAAAAACCAACAGGACTGATATACAGTAGGAACATCGAAAAGCACTAAAAAAATGCTTAAAACAGTACATTTGGTCCAGTCTTGCCATTGATAAAGAATTATCACGACAATGAGACCAACTATATTGCCTTTGTTTTTTGTAAAAAGATCTCCATATGTCAATCAATTCATATGCTTCAATTAACTCAATAAGACGCTTGCGAGAGGCTTGAGGTTCTACATGATTTCTATCTAAAATATCAGCAGTACAATTAAAATCACCACCCAGAAAAAGAAAATCAGTACTATTACATGCACCAAGAACATCACCAAGCTTATCAAAAAAACACATCCTCTCTACAGCTAAGGTAGGAGCATAAACACAAATGAAAACAAAAACATAATTTTCAAAAACTGCTTTTACTTTCAATAGTCTTCCTTTAACCACCTCTTCCACATCATAGGAATACGGAAGAAAAGACTTTGAAAAGAGGATAGCAACACCTCCACTTAAGGACATATTGTGACTGAGTATGGCACGCCCATCCCACTCCTTCACCCAATCAACTTCATTAGTTAAGTCACTATGTGTCTCTTGAACAAGGAAAACATCAATATTTTTCTGTCTGCTTAATTCATAGAATTCTGTTCTTTTTCTCCCGTCTCTGGCCCCATTCAAATTCAAAGTAGCGACTCTAACTTCGCCCATTTCAAAAAAAGAAAGTAACCAGAAAAAGACAAAGAAAATAAACATACATATTTTACTGAGTATCACCATCATTTCCAATCGGTTCTCCTTTTTTTCAACTTGCGCACAATCTTAACCAAGCGAAACATCTCTTGGTCGGTAAAACCTCCGTCCTCATTTGTCCTCATTAGATATTTGGCATCTGAACTGTTGTATTTTGGAAAAATAATCCTTAACCTTGACATTAGACTCTGCACCACCAGCCGTAATAGTGGGCGGGTCAGATGGCTCAGTTTCCCCACCAATTTCAGAATAATTTGCAGGTGCATCAGTTTGTTCCTTTACATTATCTTTTTTGTTTGGGCAAGCACGAACCAAATGTCCATGTCCACCACAACCAAAACATTTCATGGAGTCTGATGTTGCATAAACAGTGTAATCATAGCCATCAACATTAAACTTGAACACTGCGCTAAAATCACAGTCCTGTTTCAGAAACATATGCACCTGGCGTCTAAAAGACACCATATGGCTCAACAAAGTTGACTTATTTTCTTAACTTGAGACACCACTTTGCCATACTTCGAAAGTTCTCTGATTAACACCTCATCTTTTAAGAACGGTGGCACGTCAGACAATGTGATTTTCTTAGATGGGCTACTAAGTGGAAGAACAGGGGCAAGCCAACCATCAATTTCAATTCCAGATTGAACAACTTCATAGGCTTTTTCGATTGTACTCAAAAAAAGAACGATCGCATTGTTCATTCTAGATGCCGACAATACATTATCGTATCCAACAATTTTACCCACCGCTAAACTACACGCTTCCACACTAACACTAGACGCCACTTTAATGCCATGCCGTCTGGTTAAACAATCAAGTTTTGATTTAGGAGTTGCCATACTACCCAGCTTAATGCTGGCAGCAGACTCTCAACTCAATAAACAAACAATACTATCGAACAAATAAATATTTAAACAAACAAAAAGATAGAAAAGTTAGAATGTAAAGGGCACTCACTCAAGCCGGAATCGGCCTTCAGTCACACACACTCTGCACATGCACTCACTTCCGCTCAGAGAGAGAGAGAGAGAGAGATTTGAGGTGGAGTTGAGGTGGCCGCACTGCTCTAGGCGAGGCCTGAGAGGGGACTTAAGCCTTGGCATGTAGTTAAGGCATAATTGATGACCGGTGGAAGAGGTCAGGCCAGCCTCTGAAATACATCTCCTCTATCTTCATTTGGCTGCTGAGCTCGCTCTGTCTTTTTCAACTTCTCACTCGCTTTTGCTCTCCTCCTTTTTTCATCTGTCTCTCTTCCTACTCTCTGTCAACTATTTACACATGACATGCACAAATGTGCTTACGCACATGCACAGACACATGTGCACATGCGCGCGCGTGCACACACACACACACACACACACACACACACACACACACACACACACATAACCCCATAGAGAAGATCAATAATACTGCACGCACACAGATATATTACAAAGCTCCAAAGACACAAACACACACACACACACACACATTAGTATATACACAGAGCACATTGTCTCTCCTCTTGTATGTTAAGAAGTGTACAGCATGTTTATTGAAACTGGCAGGTTTTCTCTGTAGCCTCTTTGCACATGCATGCAGTATAGACACATAACCCTATAGAGAAGATCAATACACACACACACACACACACACACACACACACACACACACACACACACACACACACACACACACACACACACTGAGACATATTACAAAGCTCCAAAGACACACACACACACACACTTTCTCATATGTACTAAGGTGTAGAAGATGGACACTGATTCTGACCGCCGTCTGGCGTCCAGCCTGGCTTAGAGGAGATTGGTAAGAGGCTGACCTCTGTGATGACCTCATCTGGTGAGGAACTGCCCAAAGTGACCCCTCTCATCTGATCCTGAGAGAGAAAGAAAGAGAGAAAGAGAGCAAGAGAGAGAGAGAGATAAACTGAGAATAGCAGAGATAAAGCCATTGACAGACAGAAAAAAAGAAAGAAAGAAAGAAAGAAAGAAAGAAAGAAAGAAAGAAAAAAAAAAAGAAAGAAAGAAAGAACGGCAGAGAGTGAAAGAGAAAACAGAGAGGATATTTTGCAAGTATTCATTTTGACCTTCGAGAGCTGTAATTCCACTAAAAAAAAGCCCTTAGCATCCAGAGGCAGGATAAGAGCCTCAAATGTCTGTCAGGAAATGATGCTGCTAATGTAGTGGAAAAGAAGGCTTCCTGAGTGACTCACACAGACTGCTCTTTAGAAGTGCAACCTGTGATGCTGTCCAACTCCTGTTAGCTACCACAGAACACCAGACACCAAGTGTGTATTCCCTATTTCCATGATGAGATGACATCCAGGAGTTCTTTTTTTGTTGTTGTTGTTGTCAAAATCTCCGGGCTCACCGTCACAGACCTCTGGCTCGAGTGACTTGATTTCCCTCGGAGAAAGAGTCGTGTGCGGGAATGTCAAATGAGAAATTACGCCAGGCACAAATTGAAATTCTGTGTCTATCCCAATTTCCCTGCGACGCTCCTGAAGGAGCCGACGAGCTATTGAAGGGGTTTGAAAAATTAATTCCATCATTCTGAATATTTAATAGGTGTCATAATGTTAGGAGTAGCACCTTCTCTAGTTCACTTTTTCTTTTTTTTCCATCCGTTTATTCCACTACCGCTCTTTTAGTCTGACAGCAAGCCACTTCTCTCTGCCTCGGGAGTTTCCAGTGCATTAGGACTGAGCTGAGAGACGTCCCTGCCTGACATGTTGGAGGAGGGGTTCTTAGTCTGGGGCCCTCTGAGTCCATGTCTGTCCTTTTGAACCCGCAGCTGTCTCTTTCCTATCCCTGTCCCCTCTAACGATGTGCCTCTTTCAGTGATGCCACAAAGATGAGATGACACACACACACACACACACACACACACACACACACACACACTGAAAAGAATGGGCAACCTTCAGATATTGTATAAAAGAATATATATTATAAAGATAATATAATGTAACATCATATGATCACAGTGACCACATAAGATATTACTTTGAAATGATTTTGTAACAGATGGGTAGATTAGTTTGATTTTGCAAGGGTGGATAACAGCATAAC
>NC_055960.1:16465488-16505488 GCF_018492685.1 Alosa sapidissima
AGACAGAAATGCATTTTTACCAGATAGCCCCTCTATCAAGCTGTTGTCATCAGATTGTTCTAGATTGTTCAGATTGTTGTGTCTTCATCTGATTATTCCAGGATAGCATAATAAATACCTTTGACCCATTTGTCAAAGTCACACAGTGATTCAGGATCTCAATTTCAAGAGCTAATATCGCCTCCACTATTAATGTAAAAGTGTTGAATTGACTAGCCTGTCGTCTGGAAGCCTATTAGCTGGCACTTACTTTAAACTATTTGACAGGAATTAAAAATGTATGAGGAAGACCATATAAATGCTGTAGTGGCTTGCCAGTGGTGAAGTTTTACCAGAGACTTTCTAATGAGGAGACGCAGCACTCAAAAAATCCTCCATAGAAATGCCTGGGGTTCGTTTGTAATGCTAATATGGCAGTAGTCTACACATATCCCGCCCCTTCCGCGGTAAAAAAGGTGACATGTGAATACATTGTGCCAATCGTGGTGTGTTGTGAATACATGTGTTAATCATGTGTTGTGATCTCACCGCTGGAGCAAGGTTGGTGTCGTGAAGCCTTGCGCACGCGCATCTCTGCCGAAATAGATGCCCGATAAGTGCCCAAAAATGTCACGTTCCGTTTTTATTACAGTTGTTTAGATGAAGAGATTTTTGTAGCTTGTTTGATTCTACTCATTAAATGCAGGTGAAAAGAGTGTCAGTGATACACACTGATTCTGTCTTTCATTGCAGGCTTCCAGAAGTGCGGATCTCGGACAACGGGCCTTACGAATGCCACGTGGGCATCTACGACCGGGCCACCAGGGAGAAGGTGGTCCTGGCCTCAGGGAACGTCTTTCTCACCGTCATGTGTGAGTACCTCTGAGACTATCTTTCACACTCATTCATGTGTGCAGGTTAGAGGTGTGAGTGTGTGTTTCTGTGTGTGTGTGTGTGTGTGTGGGTGTGGGTGGGTGTGTGTGTGTGTGGGTGTGGGTGGGTGTGTGTGTCTGTGTCCAGGGTTCCCGCGGGTCCTTAAAAAGTCTTAAAAAGTCTTAAATGCAACTTTCGGTTTTTAAGGCCTAGAAAAGTATTAAATTGTCTGGAATGTCTTGAATTTTCGAAAAGGAGGTATTAAATTTGTGTATGGGACCGCCAGTGAGTGTGAGAGAGCGAGTGAAATGTCTCCATCTGGTTTCGTGTATTTTTTTTAAACGGAAATGTATAGTGACTATAAGGCTACTGAAGGAAGTGTAGTGGTTGCAGAGTGAAGATGTTTTCACGGGTCGTCAAAGGTGTGAAAATGGTAAGAATATGTAAAAATATGCCTTACGTTTTCGTGGTATAGTCGAGGCGTGAGAGATACGTAGGCCTAGGTAAAGCCTCAAAGCCGGACGCTCATTTGTCCTCCTTTTTGGAGTTGCGCTGGGCTTATAGAATCTTTGCTCGGACGCAGCATCGTTTCACAAACTATGGACGCAACTGCTGGTCAAATTATGTGTGGTGCTTCTGTCACTCATCTGATAATTTGCTGCGCAATTTATGAAGGAACCATGGACCGACAGAAAAAGAAAACAAACGTTTTCTCAATCGGGAGGAAATACACATTAAGTGTATCTGTTTGCATCTTTCCAGCGTGTTTTGCTGGCTTAGCCTAAGTAAATATCTGCCTAAGTTATAATATTACTACCTATATTATAATATTACTACCTCACCTACTACCTCAGGTAGGCTACCTGTAATATCGGTCTGCAGCTTGCTTGCCAGCCTTTCCCAGTACTTCGCAAAAGTTGGCGGCGAAAGAATGTCGGCGACTGGCTACATAAAAAAAAAACGCATCTGTAAGTGAGTTCATATTACCTGCGTGATTGAGATGAAACCAGCAGTTTTTCAGCAGGAACATGCCAGGAGGGTTTTTAACTTTTCCCATACATTTTTTTAAAACAAGTCAATGGTTTACAATGTTTCAGTCAAGCTTTGGTTGGTTTAAATACAACTGGTATGCAAAATGTATTACCTTTGATGTGCTGTGCTGCATATGGGACAATAGATGCCTAAGTTAGTAGGCCTATTAGTAGGCCTATTACAATATTTAAATAGCTTAGTCTACCTTTGAAAAAATAAGGGAATCCAGTCCAGTACACATGTTTGGCATGTAGCCTAGGCTACTACAGACACAGGTGAAGAACAGTCAGCCTCAGCCAGTAGCACAGCCAGATATCAGAAGTCAGCTTCAAAAGCAAGCAGTCCAGACCCTAAAATTGGGCATTGAGCTGTGAAGGTAATTCACACACAATTATTTTCTTTCACCAAAATATATTTGGTAACTTCTGTAGACATCCCAAATGGGGTTGGTTGTTTAAAATTAGTAGAAAAAAAACTATTGCATAAACAGTTTTAAGTTGTATCTTTTTTGCCGTGGTACAGTATAGTCTTAATTTTTCCATTTAGATGTCTTGAAAAGGTCTTAAAATTCTTTAAATTTGCACTTGGAAAATGTGCAGATACCCTGGTGTCTGTGCATGTGTTGAACACCTGTGAGACAGCATCCCGCTGTTTCTGATCAATAGTGCACTATTATGACCAATCTCGCTCTCCAGTCCTATTCATCTGGGATGTGTCGTCTCACCGGATTCATGTTGTGTACAGTGAATGGATTATGTGTCAATGTAGTATGTTTTTGGAATAGGGGTAATTACAATTAAACAAATAAATGCTGTGATTGTTATGCATTTTTGCATTTTTATTTGCTGCTTTGACTTCTGTACTGCAGAGTTTTACGTGGGTTATTTTAATGTGTGAGTGTTACACACACACACACACACACACACACACACACACACACACACACACTAGAGACATAGTCTGTAGCCAGCAGGCATAGTTGCTCAGACAGCTCAAGTAAACAGGAGTGGCAGGGCAAGTGGAGGTGTAATGAGATCATCATGAGCATGCATAGACGAGTCTGCTCGCCGCACACGAGCCTGTAATTTCTGCATCACGTCTGCAGGAACACACATCGTCCTTCTTGGAACGCCAGCGTCCTGTTATCACCACTCATCATCATCACCACTCCTCCTCCTCTCTTCCTTCCAGCCTCCATCCCTGCCCCTCGCCCCTTACCCCCCTTCTTCTTTGTTTGGAGAGGGAGAGAGAGAGAGAGAGAGAGAGAGAGAGAGAGAGAGAGAGAAGTAGTGACTCAGCTCTGGGCAGCCTCTGCAAAATGCAAAGATGGCAGCATTTGCACTCCTCTTTTCCTCTCCCATTTTCTTCCTCTCATTTCCCTGCCATTTTGGCTGATGAGCCTCTTCCAGCGTAAAGGGGGTTGCTCCGGTGGCACGGTCTGCCCGGCTGCGATAACGGCCGCGGCGTTCAGGAGTGGCGTCGAGGGGCGAGGGTGGGAGGCGTGGCGGAGCGTGGTTGGAGTACCACGCTGATAGGCTTTGTCTCTGGGTGCCCGACGCAAGGCGGCAGCGCGAGATTCTTTTCAAGACGCCCTCTTTTTTTTTCTCTCCCCCTCTCCTACACCGGCTAGTATGCAGGCTAACACACCAAAAGAGTTCTAGTGTGAAAACATATAAATAAACCAGATAATCTTCTCCAACCCCCCCCCCCCCCCAAAAAAAAAGCAGCAGCAGCAGAGGAGGAGTGTTGTTTTTGAAGTGCATTTTGAGTTGTTTCTTTTTTTTGTCATTAAAAAAAGACTTGCTCAATTGCCTCCCTCTGCCTGACGCTGTGCAATCTCCCCGCTAATCGATTACTGTCTCGGAGAGTAGCAAAGAGTTGGAAAGTTAAAGGACTTAGACAGCAGTATGTATGTAATGGGGGAACTCATTTCACTTTACTTTGGAGTGGGTAATTGTGACTTGGCTTTTGTCTTTGTTTGTTTTTTGTCTGTTCTAACTCTGATACGGTCAGCCAACACACTGTCTCAAACGTCTCCTGGTGTCTGTCAGAAAGTATCATCAAACGCCAGCAGGGATGTCTTTGTGCTAATTAACAAGTTTCCGCTCGCTGGCATCTGGCTCGCACTTCCTGCCCATTAGAAGTCCAGCAGCATACCAAAGATATCAGCTGCAGCCAATTATCAGCTCTGTCTATTTTTGACTAAGGTATTAAAGAATAAAAAAAATAATATTATTAAAAAAAACCCACAGAACTACAGTGATGTGAATTTTTGTTCCTGTGGGCGATCAGTGTGTGCACACACTGCTGGCTTGACAGAGAACTCCCTGACAGGATCCCCCCCCACCATCCCCACTACCCTCCAAGATTTGGCTTGTATAAATGGCCAGCAGCATCAAATGGCTCTTCCCAGCTCCATCTCTGCTCCTGCTGCTGCTGCTGCTGCAGCTGACAGAGCATTCCGGAAGCCCGTGTGGGAAAGGAGCTGCTGCCATTGACGCCGGTGGTGGGGAGACCCTTATCAATGAGGTCTGGAGCTTCTCCTGGAGACTCCTGCGGCCCTTCTAGTGCCGAGGAGCAGAAGAGAGAGTGTACGCTACTCTGTGGCTTGTGTGTGTGTGTGTGTGTGTGTGTGTGTGTGTGTGTGTGTGTGTGTGTGTGTGTGTGTGTGTGTGTTTGTGTGTGTGTGTGGGGGGGGGAGAAATAGAGAAAGAGAGGGAGATGAGAGAGTTTGTGAGTTTGAAATCCTTACTGGGGGGAAAAGAATGGCCCGTAGCATTGTGGCTAATTGCTATCCAAGCTGAAACAGAATTATTCATAACCTATTAGTGTGCCAAGTTCACCGGTTAGAGGGAAAAAAGGAACAGAGAGAGAGAGAGAGAGAGAGGAGTGAAAATGAGAGAAAAAGTTAATTAATAGGAAGATGTACTCAGCGAGTATTTTAATTTTTTTAAAGGGCTTCATAAATAAGAATTATCATTTTAATGAATCCCTGCCAAGGAATTCAATCACTCGGTGGCTTTCTGAAGGCCCAACTTTGAATGAGGTGAAACTCCTCTGCTCTTTATCATGCACACAACATAGAGGGAACTTTGCCATGGCTGCTCCCTGCTCTTTCAGAGTGTCTTCAATCAGTTAGTAATAATTATATTGAAATGCCCTCAGGCACTTGCGCCCCATAAAAAAAAAAAAAAAAAGAAAAACTTGGACAGTTTACACATGTTTCATTCATTTAGTCGTTCCTGTTTTTGCATGCATGCCTTCATTCACACATCCTTGCACACATTCATTCACATCCTCTTTGCCAGCTCTTACTGACTTACTTAGCAGCACAAGCAGTTGAAAATGGAATCAAATGAATCTGGCCATTTGCCAGTTCCAGTTGTAGCCTCTGGAGCTGGGAGTCTTTTCATTCTGCGAGTTTGATAAGATTGCATCAGCGCACCAGTTAGCCTACTTTATGCTCTCCCCAACATCCAGGCTAGTCTCTCTCTCTCTCTCTCTCTCTCTCTCTCTCTCTCTCTCTCTCTCTCTCTCTCTCTCTCTCTCTCTCTCTCTCTCTCTCTTCTTTGTCTTTCTCTCGTCTGACCACTGGAGTCACTCAGCCCCTCTAAGTCTGTGCTATCTCTAGCAGCCGCTTCTCTGCCCCTCTGGGATGCCAGTGAGATGGAGCTTTATCACACAGACTGTGACATTTTGATTGATTGCGCTGCTTTTCCCCAGACCCCGCCACCAACATACCTGTTCCCGTCGCTCACTGACATGTCGCCGCAAATGACCTTGAAGCACTCCCTGATTAGTTCACTTGAGCGAGTAATTAGATCAATTAACGACGCAATTTGGAAAGTGGAATCGTAAGAAGCCTGGCAGCTCTCTCCCTTGGTGAGTATAGTCATAGCACCTCAACCAAATCACATGGTGTTCATTCCCATTGTTCAGCTCCCCTTCCCTTTTTAAATTGACCCGTTAATTAAGGTCCATTATGCATTTAATCAGATTGTGTATGCTTAAAAGAATTTTTCTGCCAGGCGTCATACCTGTCGCTTGGAAAAATCTAAAGTGGATTTGTCTTGATCTGAAATTACATCTTATTATGCCAAGCGAGGAGAAGTACACTTCTATAAAAAGTAACTTTTTTGTTGTTGATAAAGGGCACTAATGAAGCTCTTGAAGTCCCCCCCCCCCCCCCTCAGTATTCACCTTATCACTTGTCACCTTATCTGGTAGTCTCTCACCCCCTCCTCCGACACACACATACACAATCCACACCCCCTTCAACTCCATGGCGCGCATAATTGCAGTTCGGTAGCACATGATTTAAGGTGGTTAATGATGTGACCTCCATCATCCGGTGACGTCTAATCAGCATTCAGAGGATAATTTAAATGGAGAGCCACAGCCGCACAAAAAGTTTTTTTTTTTCCCCAGAGTCTTGTTCTCACAGAGCGAGGCCCAGTGTCTTTGACCTCCACGGGAGGAGTGGCTGTTGTAAAACACACCAACTGACCGACCGACCAACCGACACACACGCACACACACTGAGGCTTAGCCCATCAAGCCATGGAAACGTCTTTGTCAACACCCCGTAGCCGTTTATATGCCACATCACGTAAAGCCAGAAAATCCTTTGTTTTAAACCTTTGCAGAGAGCAGCGAAGGTAATTGAGAGGATACCCTTCAACCACTGGCGGGCTCGTTTTTGTACACACAGGAAGAAAGAATGGCAGAAAGAGAGAGAGAGAAGAAAGAGAGAGACACATAGAGAAGGAGAGAGATGAGCTACAAGGTGTTGGGGGAGTAATTACTCTTTCATCCCATAAAACTGGGATTCGCTTCAATTACAGATGCCCGACTTTTAATTAAGCGGCGCGTGTATATTTAGCCACTGCTTTATAAATGGCTGCTGTTAATGATGCCCAAATAGGGCGTAGCCTGCAGTCACGGCATCACGGTGCACCTACGCAACACCAGCACAGGTGGAGAAGGAGAAGTGGAGAGAAAGAGAAGAGAGGTACTACGTGACAGACCCCACTGATCTCAGGATAGGTGTCAGCCTGCCCTGTATGCTCTACAGTGGGCTAATACGCCTGATGCCTATAGGGTAATTAATAGAGGAATATGACTGTGATGACAAGGGCATTGGCTGGGCACTTCTGCGTGTGTGTGTGTGTGGTCAGGGGGGTAGCATATAGACTGCTGTGTGATGCTGCCCCTGTGTCGTGGATGTCACTTTGGTCAAAACTGATGTGGAAGGTAAGCAGTCAAGGACAGACCTCTAGGGAGTTTACTCCCTCCGTTGGGGTTCAGTATGTGATGAAAGATAAACGTTAGCATATGAAGCTAGCATCTGCTCTGTCAATTCCTTATCAGAGTTTAATAGCATAGTGAAATCCTGGCACCATAATGCAGCAAAGTACAGTAGAATGACACACACACACACACACACACACACGCACACACAATGTAGTTTGTCAATGTAGCTTACAGTGAGAGAACATATGCATGTGTGTGTGCATCACTGCCATACAATTCACCACTAGAGAGAGTAATATCAAACACTGATCCAGGGCCAGGCTGCCTTTCTTCCTGGCCCATGACACCCATGTGTGTGTTAATGAGTCGGAATGGGTGTGAAAAAATAACCCTCCCCCAACACTTTCTCCATTTTGATCAGGTGCAGAATGCAGTGGTTTGAAGCATATCAGGAAGCCGCATTTTGAAACTAGAAGGGGCCAAGCTGAAAAACAGCTGAATTATTAAATGTCTGTCTGTGAGTTAGACCCACAGGGTGATAATTGAGGCAAGATAAACAACCGCCAACCTCCTCAAGGAGTAGGTTACCCTTTCTAACACTTGCCAGCTTGTGCATCACTTAAGCAACAAAAAAATGTTTTTGTAGTTTACCTTTCAATCTTTCTTCTGAAGTTTGGATTTAGCAGAGATGTATTCTATTTGTGTTTTTACCCCTGAAATTCTTTTGAAATATAAAGTGAGGAGCTGTGGGTGATGATGAGTCACTTTGTATTGCTCTGAATCAAACAACTTTCTTTTTTAATGATGGTGTCAAGTCAGTCAACAAAGCTTAAACTGAGCCTGAGACAATAGGTACTTCCTCAACTATGAGTAATTCCATCCAGACAAATTTGAGTGGATTTGTCATTGGATGGAGAAGGAGACTTGGAGAAGGAGAGGCTGATTGTCTTTTCTTTAGCAGAGTTACCACACAATGACTCAGTTGTGGCCTTGCTCTAAAACCAAAGAAATATCTGATAATATGATATTCTCATGTAATCTCAGGTAACCTCCTGTAAAGTAGGGTAAAAGTCTATCAGGACTTGTTCGCTCTGTGCTGAGAATGTGAAGGGAACTTGTTGTCAAAGGGGAGAATTGACTGTGATTTGCTGATCTCTTTCCTCTTCCGCTTGGCCGTGTGATTGGGTTTTGGAATTGAGGTGCAACCGTCACTTTCCTCACAGAAAGCACCGTGTCAAAAGAGTGAGAGGAGATGAGAGAGAGGCCAAACAATTGAAAGATTTTCTTTTTCCCACTTCCAATTTTCACCTCCAGACAGACAACCAGACCGCAGACAGCTAAGTGCTGACAAGATGACATATAAAACTATATATATATATATATATATATATATATATATATATATAGAGAGAGAGAGAGAGAGAGAGAGAGAGAGAGAGAGATGATATATTAGATTATATATTTTCTTGAGTAAAACTAGTCCAAGGTAGCGAGGAGTGATAGAACGTGAGTGTGAGTAGTGGAGCTGAAAAGGAAGAGGCGGGAGGAGAAGCAGCCTTGCCCCACCTGTGTGTTGTTTACAGCACCGTTAGCCTCCACCTAAGAGTAATTAATAAGAAACAGCGGAAATAGAACAAGACCTTTGGGGCCTGGTTGAAATGCAAAGCATGAGTATGGTGCAAACATCAGCTGGTCTGCAAATAACCCACACCACACAGGGCACAGATTGAATGGAGTGAAAATAACTTTTTATAGAGCTGACTGAAATGTCATGGTCCTTGTCATTACCAAATGTCATGCCACCTACATCGAGTGAGAGCAAATTTTCTAAATCCCTCTAAAAGCAGTTTATAGCAATACTAATCAATCAAGCCAGGAAGTGAGTTGCCTCATGTGTTCAAACTATTATGTTAATGTTAATATTTAGACTCATATGAATGTGTGTGTGTGTGAGTACATGTTTTTCCAAGATTGTGACGGCATACACTATTTAATTTAATTAGCATATATTAATTTTCCATTGTTGTGGTGCCCATGCGTTGGAGTGTTTTGTAGTGAGTGCTGGACGACGGCATTACCATATACGTTTTTACATGTTTGCTTTCCTAAACAGCCCTGCCTTCTGTAATCTGCTGGCTTGTTCCTATAATGTGTAAGGCATGTTTCAGACCTGCGGCCTAATTTCCTGCTACAGCTGCTAAGTTGCTCTGTTGTTCAGCCTCAGCAGATCCTGGCATAGGAGCCGTGCCGCTAGGCAGGTGATTCTCAAATAAACATGGACCCTGAACAGACAGCCTACCATCACACACCACCTGCATGTAAAATTAGACGAGCACCTGACATACAGCTTTTTTCCTTGGTTCGCCGTTCCAAAAAATTCCTTACTTCAGTGGCTCTGCACTCCCTACTTTTAGTCAGTGTTTTCGGTGGATAGTGTATTAATGTTTAATGTGCTGTACACGCATGTGGTGGGATATTTGTGCTGTTCTGCCCAACTCCACATTTTTGGGGAGCTAATAGTAAGATACTTCTTAGCTGGGCTCTTAAAGAAATCTTCGCTCCACTTCTCACGCTAAGTGTAGTGGGCTGAAGCTTTATTGCATGCTGGGCTTCTTTCCTCCATGCTGTGCAATTGTTTAGCAGATTACATTATGACTGCGTATGCCGTAGCTCGCTTAGGATCTGCTAATATTTCCTCAGCAGGAGCTGAGGGCTGTTTATTAAAGCCGGTCGGACACCACAATCTTAAACTGCTTGGTGTTAATCCTGGGGTGCCCTGGCAACTTGCTGTCTTCACAACCATATCTACAACAAGCCAAGAGAAGTAGCCCTGTATACCTGGATATCATACTGATACATCAGGAACGAGTAGTTTCAGGTGAAGATTCCGTTGTGGAAGGATATCATCAGAATTAAATCAAACCCCATGCACTTTCTATATGCATCTTTTAGCTCCCTTTTAGCTATAGGCTAGCCATAGCCTTACTGGAACAACCCACTTCCAGTGAATTATGCTAAGCTAGGCTAATGGTGTAAGACTGGGTTATTGCACACACAGAAAAGGGTATGTATCCTCTTATCTAACTCTTGACATGTTATTTTCAAGATATGGTAGGCCATTGCCATCTTTTACCTATATATTTCACATTTAATTCATAAGCTACTTTGAAAGATCAACATAGCCCACAGAAAAAGCTGAAGTAGGCTTCACTTAATTATTTTCTTTCCTACACTGCAACTAATAAGTTGATTTTACTTGTCATACGTTGACAAGTTTTCTTGTGTGCATAGGTTTTATTTGGATGAGGAGAGCAATATGTTGTCAAAGTAACATCAGTGGTGGGTTAGCCAGGTACAAGCAGTTTTCGGAAAGCAATGTCATTTGTAAACACACTATCTTTAAAAGCTTTCATCTTGAGATGAAATAGATGTCCCTCTATTTTTATGTTTGTTTGGCGAAAAAGAGAGAAGTTCATCACAACAACAACAACAACAAACACAATACTGTAACCTTGAATATCCTTCACTGACAATTCTTAGGGCAAGTTTCTCATTCCGGAACAGAGGCCTAGAACTCTGCACGACTGCCTCCTCTAGTCCCTGCTGGTGGCAGGGTTCCTGCGGTTGCTGTGGTTCTCCTCCTCCTTTCTCCCTGCCATTGCTGACAGTTCCAGCCTCGCTGCGGTGGTCCTTTACACTGATGTTGATGGAGCGGAGCCATTTCCTCCCAGAGAGAGACACTGATTGCACACGGCGATACGAGAGGAATACGAGGGAACACACAGTCCCTTTCTTTTTCCACTATATTTATTTGACAAGGTGATTCACTGGAAGTGTGAACAATACTTTGGGATGGAAAATTACCTCCTGCAACTTTTCACTTTCTTTTCTGTGCAGTGGACACCTCAAGCTTCTGAAATTGTCCTCCATCGGGTAATATGACACTGCATTGAACTGCACCGAACTACACTATGATTTATGCCACTGTTTGCAAATCCATTTTGAATTATTTGTCCATTTGCCAAGTTAATGCTCACACTGTATTTTTAGCCATTTTTAACACATTTATCTAGCTTTAGTCTGTTCTGTGACTAAGGAAAATGTTGGAGCTTATGTTGCATCTGGATTCAGATGCTGATGAGTCCAGAGCTCTCCTCCATCCTCCCCTGTAAGCTTCCACTAAAAGGACCTTGCCACAAAATGAGTGACACAAAGAGGCCTTGACCAGTACTACATTGTAGCTGATGGAAGATGAACTATAGCCCATGTGGCTTTGTGACTTGAGACCATGCCTGTACTGTTAGTGTGTGTACTCCCCTCTAAAGCTGTACACCCCTCTAAAGCTGGAAACAAACCACTTGAGTAGAAGTATAAAGAAGGGGGATTACAAATATGGCAATGGTGGGGTGGCATGGGGGTTCACGTTTCCACATGTGGCCTTATTAAATCTGTTTGCTCTCCCCAGAGCCTTTTTTGTTTTGAATTGTGCCACTGCAAATGTCATATGAGGATTGGACATCAGGCACTCTGTAGAGTGGGGAGCTGTAATGTGTCCTCACAAGGAGATATATCACACGTCCATTTCTTTTTACTTATCTTATGAGAGCCACACAGGCAGGCTCCTTTGGGGGGTTAACCAGCAGTGGCAACATTAAGATCATTATTTTAGAAGGAGTAGTGCTGGGGTGTCTTGTTAGTCAAGACACTGTTACTGTGCCCTCCTTGGACCTTACTGGGGAAGGTGGAGGGAAATGTGTGGAAAGGATCATTGAGCTCCCTTGAGTTTTTCCAGATTCCCTTTGGATTAGTGTTTTTATGTATCAGAGATGAGATGGATTTTGGAATGAATGTTCTGAGATTCTTTCCACCACAAAAGCTAGCATCACCTATGAAACACTGACAATATGAGCATTTTCACTAATCTCCTGTTGTGACTCCAGTTGGGGGGGTGTGGTTGACAGTAGAGTCTTTCTTAAAACCCATAATAGAACCCCTTGAAGGCATCCCGTGGCCCTTCTGCCAGTGCAAAGTCAAATACAACCTCCATCACATCACCCTAAAAATGGTGGAGCAGTATCCTCCTGTGCCTCTCACTGTTCTGTCATGCTCCTTACACAAGAACAACCCCTCCACACACACATCTTCCAAAAAAGAAAGAAGAAAAACAAGAAGGAAGGACAAAAAGGGAAATAAATAAGAAAATAGAAAAGAAAAGAAGCCAAGGCAACTTCAGAATCAAACTAGAAAATGTAATTTCGAGGAAATTACCAGTGCATGAAAATATAAACATACTGTATATGAACATAAAATGCCAAACAAACTTTTATTTGGAAACAGTTGGCAGGAGTCATAGTTGATAACAAACTGACAGTTGAAATAGCTGAACAATTAAATAGTTGAGTAGTTTAAATAGTTAAATTATTTAATAGTGAATTATTGTAGTGAGGACATTTATTTTGAAACAGTTGTGGGCAGAGGAAATAGTAGTCTTAAGAGAGCCAGATTGTATGCTTAAAGCCTGAGACAGAGTATATAGTTTAAAAGTTGAATGTAGATAGTGTAATGGATGTTGATAGACAGAAAGTTGAATGGATGTTGATAGGCAGATGTGCCTTATATCCTTGTAGAATGGAGAGACACAGAGAGAGTTGGCCTAGTTAAGCAGAAAGCAGTTGATACAGGTGCAATCAGTTTAACTGGCCCTTTGATGGGTCCTAGTTGAGCAGCTGGAAGTTGATACAGGTGCAAATCAAGTTAATTACAGTGCATGAAAATGCACTGTACTGTTCTTCCTAGGGAACAACTTCTTATTATTATTCCGCTTACCACTTTTTCCGTACGCTATTTCTCTTGAACAGTTTAACTTAGAAACTTCATTCAAACTTTGTAACGTAGGTATTCAAACGGACGAAGCTGCTATGTCTTTTCAACTTTGAAACTTTTATACTTTTTAAACTATTAAAGAAAAACTTTTTAAAAATCCCCATAGACTTAACATTGCCGATTGTGACATCATAATACGGCCGTTAAGCAATTAGAATCCTATGGCAGGTGTTCAGGCCACCTTGATCAACTGCCAGTCTCAGGCTTTAAGCACACAAACTGGCCCTATTAAGACTACACATCCTGTTCAACTGCTTCCTCTGCCAAAAACTGTTTCAAAATAAAAGTCCTCAGTACAACATTTCACTGTTAAACAATTTAACCCTTTAAACTACTGAACTTTTTAACTGTTCAGCCATTGTAACTGTTACTTGTCATCAACTATGACTCCTACCCACTGTAGCTAGTTAGCATGTTAACATTGTTAGCATTGTTAGCAAAACTGCTAAAAATGATTAGCTAAGTTAGCTAAGTAACATGGTTAGCATAGTTAGCATGATAACATTGTTAGCATGCTAGTTAACATTTTTTGCAAAACTGCTAAAAATGATTAGCTAAGTTAGCTAAGTAACATGGTTAGCATAGTTATAGCATTGTTAGCATGCTAGTTAGCATAGTTATCATAACTACTAAAAATGATTAGCTAGGTTAGCTAAATCACATGGTTAGCATAGTTAGCATGTTAGCATTGCTAGCATAGTTAGCATGCTTAGCAAAACTACTAGAACATTTTAGCTAAGTTAGCTAAGTAGCATGGTTAGCATAGTTAGCATTGCTAGCACTGCTATAAAACATTAGCTAAGTAGCATGGTTAGCATAGTTAAAAATATTAGCATAACTGCTAGCAAACATTAGAGCCATTCCAACTTTCAGTTATCGTCAAATATCTACTTATACACAGCCATTAAACTATTTGAATATCAACATTCATTAAACTGCTAGAAAACATTAGCTAAGTTAGCTAAGTAGCATGGTTAGCATGTTAGCATTGCTAGCACTGCTATAAAACATTAGCTAAGTAGCATGGTTAGCATAGTTAAAAATCTTAGCATAACTGCTAGCAAACTATAGAGCCATTCCAACTTTCGTCAAATTATCGTCAAATATCTACCTATACACATTCATTAAACTTCCAGTCTGTCAACAACTTTTAAACTATTTACCTTCAACTTTTAAACGGTCTACTTATAAACTATCTATTAAACTAGCTGTCTATCAACAACTTTTAAACTATCTACTGGCTATCAACAACTTTTAAACTATCTACATTCAGCTTTTAAACAGTCTACTTTTAAACTATCAACTTTTATTAAGCTATGCAGCCACCATGTCTATCCTAGCATCACCGTAGTAACCATCTCTGTATTATCTATTTTAACTATGATACATGACATTTTACATCACAACTTTAGCATTTTCATGCACTGGTAATTCCTTGGAATTGCATTTCTAGTTAGTCCATTGTGATGTCATAGTGCTAATGCAAAGTCTATGGGGAAAAATAAGCTTGTTTTTTGTTAATATCTAAAAAAGTATAAAGTTTACAAAAGTGAAAAATACATTCCTCAAGTGTCCTTTTCAAGACCTACGTTACAAAGTTTGAACGAAGTTTCTACGTTAAACGGTTGAAGCTGAATTAGACGCAGAAATTTGGTGAAGAAGAAGAAGAAGAAGAAGACTTCGGATAACAGAACAGTGCATTTTCATTTTAGGCCCCAATTGGGGAGAGGAGAAAGGGGGAGAGAAAGTCTGCACTCTCAAGTATGTCAATGTCAGTGTGTTTGTCAGGGTGCCCCTGAACTGAATGTCTGAGCTCTATAAATGATACCCTGTTCCACATAATGACGATCGTTTGGCTCAGCCGAGCCTGTTGAATGTGACTTTGCCCGAGAGCATACTCAAATCTGTTCTAACCTATTGTGAGGAGAAACAAGAAAGTGCAAGGTCTCTTCTGCAGGCTCACAATAATGACTGTGCCATTTACATTAGAGTGCATTTCCTTTCACTCTACAAAAGGCAAAGATTTCTTTAGACTTTACAGATTGCCATGGCATATCCTAAATGTAAAGTAGTTTCATGCTCTTTGCAATACAACACATATTCACTTATGCAACACGTATTTTCAAATGACTCATTCCCCATTTGAAAGTAAAATAAAGTTTCCAGTACATTTCTTTGTGGAGGGGTCACGTGTTGGGGTAACATGCTAGTAGTTCAGCACATACAGCCTCGACAGTTTGCCAGGCCATCCTTGAATTTCTCACTTCAGGCTAGTGTGTGTCAGCCACTAGAGAGAGACGTGTCATATGGCCCTCAGAAGAGCACGATGTTGACCCTGTCTTTTTCTCCTCGAAAATGCCCTGAAAGGCCTTTAATGAAATACTGTTACCGGAGCTTCTTATCAATTCGTGACAGGCAATTACTCAACAGATTAATAGCTACGTGCATGCCATCAACACTCGGGAGGTTCCCGCTCATGTACCCTGCTTTTAATCGATACTACATTATTTATGGCACGTCAGCAGTCAAATCGGAAAGATGACAGTTTCGCTTGATAACGGACCGCAATTCATGCCAGGAATTAATCAGTGAGTGTCTGACGACTCTTATTGCGTTAGTATTGCATCTCTCTTCCTCTCTCCCGGCAGCACCCACTCCGTAGATATGGCATAGACATAAATTGTATCACTATAAATTCTGTGTGATCTTTCCCATTCATAGCCATACGTTGGCAATTTGAATTAGGAGAGGGAGAGGATGGGAGGATGGGGGGGGGGGGGGTCGAAGGAGGGATTTGGGGGGGGGGGGCTGCCCTATCGTCTGTGTTCAACGGGTAGTGTGTTTTACGGAAATGAGTTCATCCACAGAGTGCCTCTCCAGATATAATGAGTTACACCGCGACATGCATTAAAATTGTCTGTAAGGGCGCGCACAGCTTGCGAGTGCAACACAGCCGCGGGCTACAGTTCGGCACCCTTTCAGCGTGAACTCTGCGCTCATAACAACAAAACAAACAAACAAACAACATTGTAAAATGTGCTTATGGCCTGTCTGCCCCAGTCTTATCGTTTACACACAGCTTATACTCTACGGCTACTGAAATGTTTGAGCGCGGCTTGCTCGCTGAGAACATTCTGTGATATTCCACAGTGCGCCAGGGACTGCACTCCTTCCGAGCACTTCCTGTTCTTCCTGCGAGGGAAGCATTCTCTAAATAATCCATTCCAAGGAAGATGCCCTCACCAAAAATATGGATGTTCTCTGTGTTGTTTGGGGGCCTCTTTGGGGGCCCCAATGTCTCTCTCTAACAAGGTCTATATCCTTGGTTACTTGACTGAGGCGCTTCCACAAGAGAGCATTAAAGCTGTTAATAATGCACAGCATGTGCACCTGCAATGATGAGCAAATAAGTAGTGTGTTGGCATTCTTATGAGATGTTTTCCTTTCTTTTACATTCTTTTTTTTGCGTGTTCTCAAGTTATAATATATGTGGAGGAAGATGATAATTACTCCTTTGATGTTTTTTTTTTTTTCCTGGGCCTCCAGACAGGACCAAAGGGAAAGAGAGAGAGAGAGAGAGAGAGAGAGAGAGAGAGAGAGAGAGAGAGAGGAAATATGTTGGTTATGTTGACCCCTGGAGTGAGTAGCTCATTTGTGCTTAATGAGTGACAAACGAGTGCGTTTAGAGGACATGTGAGAGGACCCCCGGACCTCTTTCTCGGCCCCACTGCCGCCCGCCACAGCTTCGGTCAGCCTAATTACGCCGCGTTACATGAAATGCTGGCAGGGGACGTGGTGAGGAGGACAAGGAGGAAGAGGAGGAAGGAGGGCTAAAAGAGAGAGAGAGAGAGAGAAAGAGAGGGGGGAACATTTCGACCCCAAGTGACACAAGAGCCCGGCGGGTGGGCAAGCATTTTTTTTGCTGTGCCTCACGATTCTTTCCTTGTGCACGGAATTCCGTTTCTCGACAGAGATCTGCAGAGCTACATCGCTCTGTGTGTGTGTGTGTGTGTGTGTGTGTGTGTGTGCGTTTGTGTGTGGAAATGAGATAGCGAGCCAGGAAATGGATATGGGGAGAAAGCAGATAGCCCTTTGCTGGATATGAGAGGGCACTCAGAGAGGAGCCAACACAAACAATGCCTACACACACAGCAAAAAGAAAAGGGAGACCAGGGTATCTCTGCACATCATTCACCCCCTACCCCCCCCCCCCCCCCCCCGCCCCCCAATCATCCTCCCTCGACAGCTGAGGAACAGAGCTTAGTTAGGGTTGCATGGTGTCAGCAACACACACAACTACTGCACTCACAGAATGCACAGAGAAGCACATCAGACAGCCATCTGGCCATACCTCATAAAATAAGAGAACACCAGCAACACCCCTCCCCACTGTTTTCTGACACTCAGGGGAAATGTGTGTTGGAAGTGCAAGATATAGGATTTTTGTCCTATGTGGATGTGTCTTCGCACAGTCTTCCTACTGCGCTTTATGTATGCATGCTTAATGAAAGAATCTCAAGGCATCTCACACAGGGTCACTCCTATTTTCCTAGGGTCCTATGTTCCCAGGGCCCGGTCTTTCTTTTATAGATTTGTGTGCTTGTTTCGTCAGAGAAATGAAGATGAACAAAAAAAGAACAGTATTGTATGTGTATTTTAAGTGTAAGAATAGGACTAGGACTCTGGGGACATAGGTATGCTCCCACTCACACGCGCCTCCATCAGTGGAATGTCATAACAAAAGGCTGCCTTTCCCCGTTTGAGACCTTCTCAAAAAATATTAAAGAAGTTGTATATTAACATAGAACGGTGTCCTTGGGAAGGCACGGGGGAGGAGTGGAGAGTGAAAGAGTGAGTGAGAGAGGGAGAGAGTAAGAGATGAATGGTGCTGCATGTCCGGAGGAAACCTTTTCTCAGATTCAATTCATAGGCGTCTTGGCAGTCTGCTGAAAAGTGAAGGATCTCGAGTGGAAAATGGGAATTCTTTGTTGTTGAGTGCTCAATAATGACAAATTCCTCTGTAGGCAGCCGCAAACAGGGCTTGGGCGATGACGGTGATTCCAATGCACGAGGCCTGCTGGCAGTTCCTCAAAACAGTTGATGAGGAATAGGCTACACAGCCAATGAACGCGATCACTGCGCTGCGTGTTACAATACAATACTATCAGTGTGATTATGTGTATGCTTAGCAAAATCCAATTATGAAGATACATAGCCACATTTATACCCATTAACTACCGTTGTAATTGAACAAGTGTGGATACAAAGGGGGAACGTCAAGTTCAGTGTTCAGTACCTTCATCGATGTGTTGCGTAGCTATCCACACTCAAGCCTTTCAGAACAGTATGGATTTGACAGCTTCGTCCATTTTACATTCCTGTTGCCCACAGGAGACAGAGATGTTCTGCCCCCTGCTATGTTTTTTTTAACAAAGAACCCCCCCTCCACCAGTGAGATTTCCTGTTAATGATTGACAAACACACACACACACACACACACACACACAGGGGCGTCATGGGCCAGGAAGAAAGGCAGCATGACCCTGGATCAGTGTTTGATATTACACACTCTCTAGTGTGGCAGTGATGCACCAACACATGCATACTGTATCATAGTTCGAATTACAGGGGGTACTGGGGGGTACTATACCTCCCAATGAAGACCCAGTACCCCCCAAAGAGACAGAAATATCAGTTTTGGGGGGGTCAGATAATTTGTCTGATTTTGTGAAAAAATATCATTACAGTAGGCTACAATACAACTCAACTCCTATTTTCACTAGAAACATTTTAAGGTAAAGCGATTTCAGACACCCCTATTATGGAATGTACCATTTTTAACCACCGTGGCGCTAGAAGCAACGGAGATAGAGAACGACTTCAACTTCTCAAGCAAGTGTCAACGTTGAATGACAAAACGCTAGGTAGATTCCTCCAGTAGCCTAAATTCGATTTGCTGCTGATGTGCATGGGTAAATGTAAGTTGCTAGCAGACGTCTAGCTTGTTGAAAATGTGGTATTTTACAACCTTCATGTATTAACGTTTTTTGTTCTTTCATAGCTCATGTCACGTCTTCATACTGTAGCGATCTCACCCTCAGCCAAGAATCACTTTTGGCCTGGACGGCCATTTATTGGAACAGGAAGACTCTTACGTACACAGACAACTAGGACAGGGCAACACAGGGGTAGTCTCAGCCGCACATGCAACACACAATAAGGGTTTACCACACACATCAACAGGAGGATAAGCACAGGAGGTACAACCAAAGAGACTAACACGCTAACAAATACACAACATGGTAAACGTAACTACAACTATTATAACCGACATTACACATTCTAGCATTCACTTGCACTGCATTCTGGGAGACACTCATTCAACGTTAGACATGTACATCCACCGACGCTACATAACCCCCTCCCGAGCCATTGTCGTCCCCGGCAATGACAGCTCAGCTCACCGCTCGCGGCTGCGTTGGTGTCGGTCCCAGTGCTTAGTCCAAGTGACCGGAAAGCCTCCGGCTGCACAATAACTCCTCCCGACTGGAAGGGCTCTCGGCTGCCTCTGTCACGTCAGTTCTCCCCCGAACAAGCACCAGAACCGGCCAGACGTGGGTTGTGGTGTCGCTTGGGCCCTCGGTTTCCCGCCGTGCAGCTGCGCTACCTCAAACAGCAGCAAACAGTCCCACTGCAAGCCGAACCCCCGGATACGCTGGAATCCCTGGACGTTCGGAAGCCCCCTCTGGCTACTGTGACAGCTCGTGGCCGTTGTCACCTGTCCACAGTGTGCCGATCTCCAGGCGGTCAGCAGTACACGTCGAGGTCCCTCCTCGCGCTGCCCTCTTGTAGAACGTTTGTCGGCTGTCTCTCGAGCACAACGATGCTCCAATGTGGCGGGAAATGGAGACCCCGACCCTCCCACCAGGCTCGGGACACACAGGAACTCACACACAAAACGTGAAAAACATTGTGCAGACTTGTGTTGAACGTGCGCACTTCAAACTTCAAACAGTCCACAAAACGATAGCTCCCAAGGCTCTACAGGTCGACGTTACCCTCTTGGTCACTAGCTGGAGCACCGCAAGCTCCCGAACTAGCAGCTATGACTCCATCACACTCTCGACCGGCAGCTGACGCTCTGGAAGTTCTTCAGTAGCTGGCGGTGTAAACCCGGCCACTGTGGTCATGTTCCAAGGTCGTCAGAGAGTTCGCGCTCTCTATGGATGAGATCCTCGGATAACGGCAGCATCGACATCAAGCCGGGAACTTCTTGCCAGCCGCGGACACTTCCGCGACATCAGCCGGGGCTGTTTCCTCCAGCGCTGGCAGCTCTCGTCGGCTGTGCAGGGCTGGTCCCGCTGGTCGCCTGCACAGGTCCCGCGCCGGGCCGGCAGGTCCTCCATCCTCCGCAGTGGTAAGCTCAGCGAGCTGGCTAGTCCTTAAAAGGACCATTGGAACATCTGCTGAGGTTCGCCGCCATCTTGCTGGTCTGGTCTTCGGCCTTCTTCTCCATCTTGATCTGGCGTAGATCTTCGCGCCCCGGGAGGGGCCCATCCCACTTCTGACACCAATGTAGTGATCTCACCCTCAGACAAGAATCACTTTTGGCCTGGATGGCCATTTATTGGAACAGAAAGACTCATACGTACACAGACAACTAGGACAGGGCAACACAGGGGTAGTCTCAGCCGCACATGCAACACACAATAAGGGTTTACCACACACATCAACAGGAGGATAAGCACAGGAGGTACAACCAAAGAGACTAACACGCTAACAAATACACAACATGGTAAACGTAACTACAACTATTATAACCGACATTACACATTCTAGCATTCACTCGCACTGCATTCTGGGAGACACTCATTCAACGTTAGACATGAACATTCACCGACGCTACAATATATTTAATTACCGGCTACTTACCTGCTACTTACCCACTGAGGCTAGTAAAGTGGACCTTGGTTAGATACCAAGGTTAGTTAGCAAGATAATTCTCTATTTAAATCATTTATTATTATTATTTTACATTGTGGTGAGGAAAAATCGATTGTCATTTCCAAGGAGATGAACTCCAGTCCATAGCCTAGGTGTCCAGCACAAGTAAAACTTTTGAGGCGAGTGTTTTATTTTGCAAGACCTGTCAGACATTCTGTAAATGTAGTTTGAGAATGGAGAAAAGGGTGGAAGGTTTCAAAAAATGTGTTTTAACAATTGTGGAAAACTGTAAGTGTTCCCTTAATTTTTTTGAGCAGTATATTATGCACAAGAGGGTCTGATGTAGCTAAGCCTACATAACATCAGTGAAACCTGTGGAAACATAAAAAGAGCCAAGTAGCCTAGGCTGAATAGCACATGCTAGTATTTGAATTTGTTTTTAATTGGTTTTTACATTCTATTACTTCATATTTTTAGTTCAATAAATGTAGTTTCATCTGAGAACCCTGATACTATCTTATTGAAACTAGGATTTTATTCGCAGAGACACTATGAGGAAAAGGAAAAGTGTATGTGTGCATGTGTATATGTAACTCATTTGTACAGTAGGATACTGTAGTGTTGATGATACCCAGCTTGTTCTGGTTATCGGATTCTTGTAGGTTAGGCCTACCGCTCTGTAGTTCTTCTGTGGTAGTATGGTTTTTCATAGTATGCTCCTTAATCACATTAAAGATTGCTCAGGTTTCTCATATCTCTAAGCAATTATGTTGATTTGACACTGACTACCATAGACTATAATGGAAAATTGGTTTCTGAATACAGTATATGAGAAGGTTGGGTCTTACCTCCAGGTCTCATGAAATCTAAAAATAAACCAAATCAATATTTCATGAAATAGGCAATAGGCTTCTTGTAAAGGTATTACTTTTACTAGTAATTAGAATGGTATTTCAGGGCACTTAACTTCTAACTTTTGAGAGTTGTTCAAAACAGTTCTCTTTTAGATAGGCCTATAACAATGAGATATTCTGTAGCCTACTGATTATCAGTTTGTCGCATGTTTAGACCTTGTATGTGTGTTGCACAACACATGTTGCACTTGGCGATCACGATGGGGATTGATATGGTAGTGGACCATGATGGTCATATAAGTGAAAGAGCAGTACCCCCCAATTATGGTGGGGTAATTCGCACTCTGTACTGTATGTTCTCTCAGGGGTTCACTCTTTATTACGACATCCCGTTATTACGACAACCCTCTATTATGACATACCGTTATTACGACATGTCTCTATTTAGACATGCCCCTACTCCGACTTTTTTTAGTACCGCTATTCCTACATTACCAATCCTCATTTTCAATTTATCTCAGTTCCTGTATCCTATCAAATTCCAACATCCTAGATGCATGGATGAGCTGTAGTCATGTCATCTGCACCTGCAGCTACATCAACAATCCACCCGCCATCCACTCCAAACAATGTTTTTCCCAATAATTGATATCGGCACACATTTCAGTCAAAACCTTAGGTGATTTTGAACTGGCCATGTGAATAAATGTTACACATTATATGTAAAACACTGGTAGCTCTCCTCATTTTATTCTCTAAGCTCTCAGGGGAAAACGGTCGGAAACTCCATGCATCAAACAAACTCTGTGCGTGCAGGCCACCTATATTAATTAATTAATGGCCGTCAATCAATGGCTAATTGCGCAAAGACGGGCGGAATTCTTGCTCCAGTAGCCTAAACCACTTCAGTGAACGTTCAAATAACCCCCAGAGTTCAGTGTCCATCAGGGTGTTCAAACTGGGTGTGTGATATATTCAAGTTGCTTATATTGCATTTTAGAGGACAATGATAAAGCCATGTGCAACGCATTTTGGCTTGCCAGCAGGTTGGATAAACTCAATTTACTGCACAATAATGTAGGCTAGGAATATATCTTTTATATGTCATGCGTGCAGTTGTTGAATTGCACATAACATGTCTGCATATTTATTTAGTCTTCTTTCTCTCGACTCTAGGTTAGCGCATGCATTATCATGGCCCTATAATTGTGCAAAGACAGGCGGGATATCCGACGCTCCTTTTACAGTAAACCACTTCACAACGAACGTTCAAATAGTTCAGTGTCCATCAGTCCCAACATTTAGAAACATAATCGAAAAGTCCAAGCGTGAATTGGGTGTGTTTTGATTTTGAGAGAGACTAGAGAAGGGCCGTATGTCTCACAGCAACTGCGATAACCTTGTTTCTTGAAGGCTATCCTAACCTCCAAATATCCACATCTAATGAGGGTCGGCGACTATCCAATACCCAATACTATTTGCAATAGCCTCAATATGCATATTATTGGAAAGTTTAGCTTATGGCCGGTTCGTGTGAGTACAATAACTTAATTTTGTAAATGTTACCAAAACGACTGGTTTCGCCTTGCAGGGTCACATTTCATTTGTTGTCGGTAACACTTTATTTTAATGTGTCGCTGTTACAGTGTACCTACCTAATTAGGTACAGTGGTACAACCTGTGTAACAACATGTACTATCAGGTACTATCATTGTACTTGCATTATGTATTTGTGGGTACCTACATATAGTTGTTACACTGTAATACTGAGTACTTTTACAAAACTTTGCCAATTTGCCTACATTTTCATCAGAGGCAAAGAGCTGACCTGAGACCTGCTGGATGGGGTAAATTTGGTCATGAGAGATTTGATATACAAAGCATTCTTAGCTCCAGTCAGGGCCTCATTGTCTTCAGTACATGTAACAGCTGTGCTGCTACAACCTTGTTACTCTTTGATACAGTGGAATAAACCTATTAAGTGTACCAGTTAATTACTTACATGTACATATGACATGTATGCTATGTCTTCGATGTCTTGGAACAGGTCTACTAATTCACTACATAGTACATATATTAACTGTGTTGGTACACACTTATTGCTCTTTGATACAGTGGCATAAACCCATTAAAATGAAGTGTTCCAGTTAAGTACTTACAATTACATATTACATGTATGTTGTGTCATTGGTGTCTTGGAACATGTCTGCCATTACCCTACATACTGTAGTACATGTATCAACTGTGTTGGTACACATTTATTACTCTTTTGATACAGTGGAATAAACCCATTAAAATAAAGTGAACCAGTTAAGTACTTACATCTACATATATACATCCTGTAATTGATGTGTTAAAACGTGTCTGCTGTTACACCATACAGTACATGTGAATTAGTAGACCTGTTCCAAGACAAGACCTGTTCCAGTTTATTCCACTGTATCAAAGAGTAACAAGGTCTACACAGCAATGTAGCCTTTTATTGTTTTTTTGCCATGAATCGTCTGAGCTGTGATGAAATCGTGTGTTGTTTAAAGTTGGGACGATTGCTGTAGGCCAAGGCTATACTGCCCATATTGGAATAAAAAAAAATAAAGGCCCACCCTAGGCCTACTTCGCAAAAGTCCACTCCGTTGAAAAATCCTGGCTATGGCACTGTTAATGACCTCGTGTCGGAACGGCAAGACGTTTGAAAAAAGTTCAAGTGCCGCTACTCCGAGACAATGAAAAAAAAATGTTGCAGTAGTGGGACGCCTGAAAATTAATGGTAATGCCGCCACTTCGACAATTAGACGCCAATGTCTAAGTAGCGGCATGTCGGAATAGCAGCATGTAACCGTTCTCTCACTGCCAACTACATGACAGTAACAAGCTGCCACAGTGTCACACTTTTGTCACAAAGTTGAAATCAAAGCCTTTAGTCCTCAGCTGTCCTTTCATTTAGCTTTAGCACATGTGTTAACTGTATTTCTGTAGCACTGTTCTACTCATGAGACCAGGGCAGGCAAAGTGTTTTAGAGGTAAAATATGCCTAACATATTTCCATATGCACACACACACACACACACACACACACACACACACACTTGAACATCCATCACGGATGGTAGAGGCTGCCATAGGCACTATAAACTACACATAGGGAGCTCTTGGCCTTCTCACAAGGCTACCTCCTCAGCCACGGTCACTCCAAAAAGAAATATGCCACAGGCCCGTCACATAACACACTGGAACGTCAGCAGTACGTTTCATAGAACCGTGGCCTTCCTCTCACAAAAAGCTGGAACTCTGTGTATCTGACCTCAGTGGCTCTTACCTATTCTTTCAGCCTGAACAAACCTCAAAATCCAAGCTGTGCCAAGGCTTTGTCTAGTTACAAAGCATAGCATACAGCACCTGTGCACTGGCACCATGTGTGTGGTCTTGGTAAAGGGGCCGTGTTGTTTGGTGAGTGGTATCTCAGAGTTGTCCTAAGTCCCTCTATTGTCACAGGCACATTAGAGCCAAGGAGTGGTGGGCAGCAGCAGGGACGCACCTGAAAGCCAACATAGCATTATGTGCCGCGCACAAGAGCACTTGCAGTGGATGTTGAAGGCCGGGAAAGTGCTGTTCAGTCACTCTAGCCACCCATATTCTTTCCTGCTAAAGAAGCACGCATGGTTCATCAGATCAGGGCTTCATAACTCATAAAAGCTGGACAAAGCTTTAAATGCGTAAATTTTTCATAGAAAACAACACATAAATAACCTGGTTAACACCAAACCAAATCTCAATGGAGATTGAGAGTGGGTCTGGAAAGGCTTCATTGACTTACGACGACTTCCAAGGGCGTAACCAGCAGTGAAATTACATTTTAATTGGTGAATTAAACTCTTACCAAATCGTTTCAGAAGTGCAACAATCAAATGTTTCTTAAACAAAGGTTTTACATACAGTTGTTTACTCAATTCCAAAGATAAAACACGTCCATATCTGTTTAACCCTGTTGCCATTAGCGCAGCCATTGGTTGTGTTGAATGCACTGCATCATATAAAGCCCGCCCCATGTCAGATAAGCTATTGTGATTGGCGCTTGGGTTTTTTTTAAACATGGGAAATGTGTGTCAATGGCCTCTTTGCCAGACTGACCTGCAGAGCAAATTCACATTTGCTAAGGTTCGTCTGGGTTCTCCCAGGCTAAGACATAGTCACAAATTAAGACAATGTCACCCAACACTTACGACAAAATCAATATCGTACAAGTACAAATAACTCCTGTAAAGTGAAATCCACTCTGAGAATGATGACGCCCAGATAAAAGGTTGTATTTAAATCTTTTAGTTTCATCTCACATGCCTTTTATTTGATATCTGTAACCTTTTAGCTACCATTTATTGCATTAATAAACTGCTCATTCATTTACCTTGTATATACCAATCATATAACTCCTTGCCATCATGTAATGGGCTTGGAATCGTCTATGATCGCTGACTGTACCTTTAATGGATCCAGATGAATCATGTTTTCTGTAATGTTTACAAATCGAATGTATTCCTCTGTATCTCAAAGTTCTGACGAACCTATCTATGATTTTCATAGACAGTCTGCAGTTATGCTGATACTTTGTTCTAATGTTTGATTGATATGCATTGGTAGGCCTACTTAAACGGTCTGGGTTATATCCAATAACATCACATATTAAACAGAGGTTCTGAGAAGGTTGCAGGCTCTCTTGAGCGTGAATAATTGAAAGCCAGTGTAGAGTAGAGCTGATGTCTTTGCCAGGGTCTATTCTTTGCTCTCCCTCACTTCTAAGGTTAGCAGACAAACAGCACCCTCCATCTCCATATTCAGCTTTTACTCAATAATGATATGACATGGCCACCGACTGCAGTGAGCTCTCAATTACTGTATGGTCATGTTTTCAGTGGTGTATTGCAGATGTTAGGTAGTTAAACGGCACTTAGTAATAATAACCCTGCCTCAAATCTCCACATATTGGAATTAAATGTTCTTTTTATTCTTACCTTTTTTGTCTTCCAGAAAAGATACTGATTCCAACAAGGCTTTTTTCTGAAAAGTAAAATGATTTTTTTTTTCTAGCCAAGCCATCCAGACTATTACTCATCATTATAATGAAAATTGAAAAAGTGATCTTTCGCTCTTTAGATAGATAGATAGATAGATACTTTATTGATCCCCAAGGGGAAATTCAAGATATATCTGTCCATCTTTAACACAGTCTGGGTCTGTTCGAATCAGGGAGAAATGCTGTCTCAGCACGGTGTCTAAAACAGTCAGACATCTAGGACCATTCAAACTGATCCAACAACTCTTTCTACCAAGATGCTTTCAAGCTGCTCATAATGATCAGCTTTGAAGGCAGCATTGTTGTGTCCCTAGTGCTGCCCCATTGCTGCCTATTACTTATGAAGCTGTTTCCTGTCCAGTCTCCTCAGGCAGCTGGAAATAGTTAGCAAAGATGGCACCTGCATTTTTCTTTTTTTTCAGTGGAAACGTAGACCAATATTGTACTGTAACTAACAGCCAACTGTATTGTGTTAGCATGTTAGCTAGCCTGATGTTCTCGAAAGTTGTACCTTATGAGTAACCAGTCGATTATGGCAGCGAGACAACAAGACGGCAACCTTATCTTTTGCACATACCCCCCTTCTCTCTCTCTATCTCTCTTTAAATTTCAATGTAATGGAGCTTTATTGGCATCAATGAAGCAGTGTTGGCGAAGCAAACATATAACAAACAATGCAAACAGACACAATATCTGTTTGAAAATAAAATAAAAAATCTCTCTCTCTCTCTCTCTGCAGTAGGCAGACTGTGTATGTGTGTATGTGAGATGTAGAAACCTGCTTGGGCTTTCTGAGAATGCATTAGAGTCCATCTGTGCTGCCCTGCAGTGGCTGTTCCACCGCAGTCCCCCGGCACTGTTCTGCCGCCTCTGAAATATGGACCGCTTATTCTCGGGGCTGAGCACGAGCTCTGGGCTTGGGTTAGGCGGGGACAGTTGGCCGCTCGCTGCAGACGTCGAGTTGGCTGCCGGTGGACGTCTGTCGGAGGTGGGCGGGTGACGCAGATTCCCATCTTAGGCCGTGCTGAGGGACCGTCGGCTAGCCCTGCTGGTGGCACTTGCTGAGAATTGGATCCTCACGTCTGGGAAGGCGCAGACAGTGCCACATTGGCCACGCATGAGTTTAGTTTTGGGTTTTTGCTTCTCGTTTCGTACATTAGTTGATCTGAGAAAATATTCTCAGACAAAAGCCTTGCAACCTCGCCCATCAACCTTCAGAAAGAAAGTAAAAAAGAAAGAAATATTGAAGGAATGGAAGACAGAAATAAATAAATAATGAAAGACGGCAAGAAAGAAAGAATGAAAGAAAGCAAGAAATGATAGAATAAAATAGACCCTAGATCTGCCTGGGCTGGTAATTACCCAGTTGCCCAGGAGCTGAGGCTGGAGAGGGTGAGAGACTGTGCTGACCTTTGGAGTCCTGCTGGACCTGTGCTGCCAGAGCATTATAGGAGCTATGCTGGTCACAGGACACCCACTGCTCTCAATTCCTCCTCCTCACACTTTCTTTCTTCCTTACTTCCTCTTCACCGAAAAAGAAAAAAAAAACATTCTTTTGTCTGGCTCTGTGGCAGTTACGAAATCCTTTCTGATGTGTTCCACTAGTCTTCGCCGAAGTGAGATGGCTATTCCAAGGCTTCTCTGAAACCCCCCCCCCCCCCCCCCCCCACACACACACACACACACACACACACACACACCTCCACTCCTGCCTAAAGGCCTCAGATGTGGCGGGGAGTCAGTAGAGCTCCATACAGCACCCGTGCCCGTGACGTATCGCATTGCCTATCGTGCATGAGCAGAAACACTTGAGCGCCTGAGCTTAAGCTCAGAGAAAAAGACAAACTGTGGCCCATAAATGTGAGCTGTCTGTCCCTGGAAAAAGGCTGCATGCTGCTCCTTGAATGAAAAGACAAGCAAAAGAAAACTTTGACAGAAAACTTTTCCTCTGGAGGAATATGTGTGTGTGTGTGTGTGTGTGTGCGTGTGTGTGTGTGTGTGTGTGTGCGTGCGTGCGTGCGTGTGTGTGTATGTGTGTGACAGAGAGATGGGTAAAATGGCTTCTAAATGCAGCAGTGCTTGTGTCGCGCCTGTGCAGCCGTGATGTCAATAGAGCCCTAAAGCTCCAGCAGAAGTTTGCAGTGCCACACGCCTACTCTGTGACCTGCACAAAGCCGCCTGGTAGATCACAACTTGAGCTCAGCTGACAGCTCCGGTTGATGGGTGATATATCAATGAAACTCACCATGGACACTGTCTGCCAGTCTCACACATGGACACACACACACAAACACACACACACACATTTTCTCATCCTGTCTCTCCCCGTCTCTCTTTCTCTATCTGTCTCCATCTCTCCTTCTTTTTTCTCTGTCAGTTTTCCACTGCATTACTACCCTCCTACCCCATATTCAGGCCTTTGGCGTGATTAATGGGCTTCATATGTGGGGGACATGTAAAAAATGTGACACCAGCTTTTGTCTGTGTATGTCACATACACTCAGCTCCTGACAGCTCAGAATGACTCCCTCCACACACACACACACTCACACACACACACACACTCACACACATACACACACACACATATTCTTATTCTGCTTGTAAAATGCCGTCTTTATGCCTTACTCATTCTTCATTAATGCCACCACTTTATCTCTCCTTTCAATTTAGCATTTATCCTCTCAGGCATACTCTCTCTAATTCTCTCTCTCTCTCTCTCTCTCTCTCTCTCTCTCTCTCTCTCTCTCTTATACACAGACAGACAGACAGACAGACACACACACACACACACACACACACACTTCTTCACCCTGGTCCTGAGAGTGTTGTGACCAACCTGGATAAGGGTTTTGACAGTGCTGTCCTGACGGATGCAAATCAGAAGGGGTGGGGAATAAATGCAAATGCAGAGCGAGCAGCACAATGGCAATGTAATTAAAAAACACACACACACACACACACACACACTCACACACACACACACACACACTCTCACACACTCACACACACACACACACACACTCTCACACACACACACACACACTCTCACACACTCACACACACACACACACACACTCTCACACACACACACACACACACACACACACACACTCACACACACACACACACACACTCTCACACACTCACACACACACACACACACACACTCTCACACACTCACACACACACACTTGGGCTTCTTTTATTATCTCATGGTACGGGCTTGTCTCGGGAAAAGGATTTCAAAGGGGCCCTGGCTTAGGTCTCCAAGTCTCCTTTCCTTACCAGCGTGGCTCTCCTGTCCTCTCCTCTCGCTCGCTCTTCCTCCCAGAAGAAGAGACTTTGCTCTGATATGCTTTTCTGGCAGCCGGCTGTCTCCGCAGTGGCCCATCCAAAGTGACGACTTGAGAAGCTAACATCTCAGGATGGGGAATGCGTAGGTGGGGAGGGAGTGAGGGAGTGAGAGAATGGCAGCTCGAGTGAGCACCTTTCTGTCGAGTGAGTGTTGATGAGAAATTGAGTGAGCGAGTGAGTGAATGAATGAATGAATGAGAGTGTGAGCATTGTCATGTTGACTTGGAATTGGTGAGTGAGGGATGTTTTAATCAGCTGTCTGTTGGTAGGAGAGTGAATGGGTGAGTGTGTGAGTGGGTGAGAAGTGTCAGCACCTGTTGTGTTAGTGAGTGAGTGAATGAGTGAGTGAACGAGTGATTGAGTAGGTATATTCAAGGTTTGTTAAGAGCTCTCTGTTGAGTTGAAGAAGTTAGTGAGTAAGTGCATGAGGAACAGTAACTTTAGCACATGAATTTAGGCTCTGCAGGGATCGCTGTATATGAAGACTAGTGTGGCGCATTTGTGGACTAGTGTTGGTGAGTCATTTAGTAAATGAGTGAATGACTACACATCAAAGCTAGTGTGAATTAATTTTCCATTGACACGCAGAGGTCAAGTCAACACACAGCCTTGCGTCTCGTTCCAGTGAGGATCTTTCCTCATCGCCTTTTACCCATCAGGCCCCATGGTGAGCGTGAGCGACATGCACCTTTCATGCCTTCAATCCTGAGGCGGCGGAGCTTATTTCGACATCTGAGCGGCACCACCGTGCCAAGAAGAACACGCCGGAACGCACGGCAGCTGGTGGGTGTACTCCAATATCCTCGCCCGACGACCTCCCGCGGGAACGCCGAAGACTTCTCCCGTCGTCTGTCAGACGACAGAAATAAGACGGAGGCCTTTTGCTCCGCTCAACTCCGCTTGGGAGAGATGCGTGTCTGATACCGCGGCTCGATGATGTGCATCTGTGGGGAGCATTAGCCGGGCGTTCTGATCCCTAGGATCTGGCAAACTTCAGACAGACAGAGGTCTGCTCCGTTTCCACCCCCACACCACCACCCCCCCCCCCTCTTTTTTATCCCCCTCTCCTTTCCTGTGCGCAGAAAGAGAAAAAGCTTTTCTCTGTCAGACAAGGAGTTGACACCATATTCGCAGTGTCTCAAAAGTGAACAAGAATTAGAACAGAGAGAGAGAGGAGAGAGAGAGAGGAGAGAGAGAGAGAGAGAGGGAAGTGCAAGAAGCAGAAAGACATTATGTCATTCGCAGGCATGAATAATGTATGCTGTGCCATTCTGTTGGGCTCATAAACGCTCGTGTCCCAGTGGGTTGTTCCCTTGGCGAGTTCGCCACATTAGCAGAGAATGAATAAGGAGATACTGTGAACTGTGAACCACAGATGATGAAGAACACCACCATGTAAAAAGAAATGGTAATACGCTGAGTAGGCGTCGTGTTTTATGCAAGTAAATTTATATAGGCTTTCTATACGTGCTCTATATGTATTTATTCGGATTTTGTTGAACGCATTTAACACCAGATGGATGAACTGGAGGAAACAGGTCTGGAGGATGTCTCTCTCTTTAGCAGTCTTTTAGTTACCCCTTTTCCACGGAATGCAAGAGGCCTCAATCTTCAGTTAAGTGACTCTTTTGAAGAGTAATGTCTGATAACAATTTCCACCTTCTTAAGATTATGTTAACGACTTTTTTTCTTATCCCACGCAAAGGTCACTGTCCGTAAATTAGTTTTTTTTTGTGCTTTGAGAGCCACCTCTTCTTCGCGGTCCTCTGCTTTCACTGCCTGACGCGGTGACATCTCAATTACACACTGGTACAGGGATGAACTCTGTGGCAAGGTGCTTCCAGCAGCCCCCTAACCCCAACCCCAACCCCATCACCCGCACCCTCCAACCACCCCCCCCCCCCCCACCGCTCCGGTCCTCTGCAGGGCTCTAAATCCTTTAATTACCCGACCTGGGAGATGTGTCCCCGGGGAGAGCTGCTAAACGAGGCCCTGCTCCTCGAACTTGAAAATCCCATTTGCAGTTATTTTCACCCCCCCCCCCCCTCTTCTTTCCTTCCTTTTTAAGAGAAGGCAGCGGGGTAATGGTGCTTGAGGAGCTGTGAACGAGGAAGTGGGGGATGATGATGGGGGGGGGGGGGTGTGCTGGTTGATCTCATTGGTCTGAATGGCGCACTGGAGGAATGGAAATAGTAGAAGTAGTTGACCCACTTCCTTAGACGAGAAACGTGGGGGAAGAGGGAAGGAAGGTGTGGTCGAGGGTTTTCTCAGGACAGAGGTGCTGAGTGTGTGTGTGTGTGTGTGTGTGTGTGTGCGTGTGTAAGTGTGTGTGTGTGTGAGAGAGAGAGAGCTGGGTTGAGGAGAGGGTGGAGAGCCTTTTTAGATTGGATTACACAGGATGAATAGGCTCTATTGGCTGGTTTTAAGTGGTGTGACTCCAGACTGTTGTTAAGGTCAGTGCATCAAAGTGAACTCCTAATCTTGCCTCTATTTAGGAGATAAGGGAGGTGTCAGAGGTTGCTACAGATGACTGTGTAATGCCCGTAGGGACCCTGTACACATGTGACGCCGGAAACGTTTCTAGCCTGTGAAGCCGGGCATATTGTTTACATTTACCTTTATTCATTTAGTTGAATCTTTTGCAGCGTCTTGCAAAAAATAGAGAACAATCAAGGTACAGTGTGAATGTCTTGTACCGCATTTCCCAGAACACTGTTCAGTTTGGGGAGTGCACAGGGGTCTGTAAACTTTTTTGTATGCAACTGTTTGCCTTGGATGTGCTTCTTTGGTGCCAGAGTGCTTGTCTTTAAAAATTAATCCAGCTTTCTGTTTCTCTTCTTCACTCATTCTTCTTCACTGCCCAAGTTTTTTGCAAACAAAAAGCACTTGTCTGTCTGTGGCATTCAAATCGGAATCCTAAAGTGAATCGCAAAAGAAGAGGAACTTTCTTTTATGTCAAAGAGAATTGAACCCTGGTCTCCTGGTGTCTTCGCCAGAGTCTTTTGAGTCTTTTCTCTCTGATGAGCTCCGTGTTGTCAGATGCATTTGATGCAGCTTCAAAGGCCCAAGCACCAGAGACAAGGAGGTGCGATTGTTTTAAAACAGTTTTTTTTTTGTGAGCTACTTGCCGGAGTCCCGTACGTGCAGCTGATGTCTACACGTGGCCTGGACAGTGCTCCACATGCACACCTCTCCCGCACTGGCACGGCTGTGCACCAGGGATGTAGTGGAGGCTAAACGCAAGTAGACGCAGTTTATCTACCTCTGAAATTTCAGAAATAGAGTTTATCCACCTCTTATTACAGTTTATACACCTCTCAAAAGAGTCTATTCACCAATTGCAACTTTTAACATTAAAAAATAACACTGTATTATCCACATTCAAAATATGTACACTCATCAACACTCTAGGAACCATTTAATACCACTGGTATTGTTATAAACATTGGACAGTAACCTCCACCATCATCAAACATGTTCTCAATGCCTTTTTAAAAAAATCTGATACCGCATGGCACAGTCCACTTCACCGTAATCACAGAATTAATAGTTTACCCACCCCTTATTTTATCACTACAGTACATCCCTGCGGTGCACCTGTCCTATAGCTCCACATGGATGTCTCTCTCTCCTGGAAGAGGAGACTTTGCATGTGGAAGCCGGCCCTTTCTCTGGCCTGCTACTCCGTCGGGTTAGGTTCCACGGGGGGAAAAGAGCTTTAAGGACATAAAAGTCTCAGCCTGCCACAGCAGTGACATGCTTTTCCTTGACACACACACACACACACACACAAAAATAAAGCAGCCATGAGATACCAAGTGGGGGAGAAAGTTGACAGAATTAATTCTGGGCTGGATAAAGGAGGAAGGTTTCTCTGAAGGGTGGCTGTACCGTGGGAACGTTTTGCATTGGTTGTCATCTTTTTTATTGAGCCAGTAATTTTCCCGAGGTTGACAGAAAACTCAATGCCAAAACTGACGAAGATAAAGGTTTTCGTGAACAGAGGATCAATCAATTCATTTTGAACTACTTATTGCCATCAGTTTGCACACAATTGATTGTCAAGCTCACTAAGTTTGCATTTCAAATTTAATTTTGACTTTCTGCTTGGAAGAAAATAAAGGAAACTGTTTTTCTCCTGAAAAAAGACCTTGACACAAGGACAAGACAGCAAATCCACAGAACTGTGTTTTCCACAGCAAATAAACTTCAAATGCGGCCCGTCTTCATTTTTATATTCAGCGCTCGGCCGCAAAAAAAATCCTGCAAAAAGGTGTGAGAAACCTTGGGAGTGCAATTATATGGAGTATGAAAGGCTTAAATGTTATCGCATCAAGCAACTATATTAATCCTTAAAAGGATTAAACAGGGTATTGTCATGTGCCAACCATGGCAAGCACAGCCTTTTAATCATTTTAAATATTTCATCAAGGATTATTCCAGTTTCTTTGGTTTTCAAAAATCTCCCCCATTGAGTTCCACTGAATACTTCTGAGATTCCGAGCTCGCACAAACACGGCAGAAGCAGTGGCTGTAGCAGCTCAGGCCAAGGCACTGGAGTCTCCCGATGATGTCTGGATGATAAACTCCCTGATTTATTCTGTGGAATCAAAAGCAAGTGAGACTTTTCTCTGAATGCCACTTTTATTTATCTCTGTGATATCTGATAGCAGAGTACATCACAAAGCATTTGCTTCCTCCTTGCTTTTTCATTGAGGCTTTTTTTCTTGACTCCCCAGCCACAAAAAAAAAAGTTGGAGTGAGTGGTAATAATATAAAGCGCCAGCTTTGCAAATGGGGCTCCTTTAAGGTCTGCAGATCCCAGAGGCATTACGTCTTTAATCAGACCCAGTGTTTCTCATTCCATTAAAGGGAGATGTCTCTATCTATCCTGTGCTGTGGAGAGAGAGAGGGGGGGGGGGGGACAGACAGAGGTCCATCAAATTACTGGCTGGGGCAGCACACAGGCCTGATGAAATCAACTCTGAAGAAGGAGGCAATTGTTGGCCTTCTCTCACAGAAAATTAAATGCTCCAGAGGATTATATTCTTGATAAAGCACACTGTGTGTCAGGGATGCTGCCACCACATGGGTGGCTGGAGAGCTGTGAAGGTGGTCTGCCAGTCTATAGCCTGTTTAGACTCATTTATACATACGTCCCTTGTAATTGCAGTCCTTGTGGATGCTATATCTGTACTGCCTCTCAGTGAAAGTTTCTGATTAGCATATAGATTATATCAATTAAATGGTGGGAATTATGTATATTGTCAATATAATGAAATCACACATTTGGAAGGGAATCTTAGCTGGTCTCATTAAATGTATGGTCAGACTAAATTTGTCTGATTTCTCTGTCTTGTTTTTAGTTGCTTTGTGTTGTTGACTCTTCTCAGATAATTGCTTGTGTGTTCACACATTGAAAACAACAACAACAATACAAACACACACACACACACACACACACACGTAGAGAAAGAAGAAATTCATGTATTTGGCTGAAATTAGTGCTTGAATTTATCCCCTGAGTAGAATTGAACTTATGAACTGTTTGAAGACCTCACCAGCTATGTTGACTCCTCTATTCGCCCTGGAGCACGTTGGCATTTCTGAAGGCAAACCGGCTGCCCTGGCCTAGTGTATCAGGCCGAGCCTGCTATATTTCCCCGACACAGTTGTCATTCTTAGTTATGAATTAACATCAAAGCATTTTGGGGATGAGTGACCCAAACCAAGGACAGCGACTCAGTGCCTCGGTAGATTGCTTCCCCACCAACGATGTGCTTTGATTCCCCCAGAGTACAGAGATGAATGAAAGAAAAGCAAGCGTTAAAAGAGAAAAGTGACAGCCTCCCTTTTTTCGTTTGTTGAGTTGTGACACTGACACTCCAAAAACAGTGAGGAAACTCTTGAACACTTGCCTGCAACTTAGGTGTATTATGGGTTTTACTTTCTCATGTCTTTGAGTTCTTTCTGCACGGGGTAAGAACACAGTTTGAAACTTTTGCGTGGCTCTTTGAATGTATATTTAAAGCGGATAGCGCTCTCCATTGAAGTGGTGCCGCTGTTAGCATACTGACGAGTGGGGGTCTAATATAAAAAGATGATGGCTCCCATCACGTTGATGCCTGGATAATGAGATCAGAGCAACAGTAGCTGTAAAATCTCTTCTGGGCTCCTCTATAAATCAGGCCTGGCAAACGTTTGTGGAGCTCTCTGGGTTTATGAACGCAGCCGTCTGATGGGACCGTCGTCCAATATTCTGCTACTTGGCCATGTGCATGTGCATTACTGTCATCTGTGAGGGGTTCCTCCGGTGCCCAATCATAGTTCAATTTGGGGCAGGTCCGGCTTCCCAGCAGCTAATTGCGCGTTCAAAGGTTAATTTCCCGCCATACGCCGGCCATCAATAAGCAATTAAGTGGTAAGGAAACAAAAATGTTCAGGCTGTTAGACAGTTTTTTTCCCTCCATCTCTCTCTCCCTCTCTCTCTCTCTCTCTCTCCCTCTCCCTCTCTCCCTCTGTCTCTCTCTCTCAGTCTGTCTGTCTGTCTCTCTCTTTCCCCTCCCATCTCATTTTAATCAATTAATCTTCGCTGCATGCTCCTCAGCAGGCCCAAATAGATTTAGACGTTAAAGTGACACATGAAAAGGCTTCCGGTCCCTCGCCAGTTCCCCTGATGCTCTGTGTGTGTGTGTGTGTGTGTGTGTGTGTGTGTGTGTGTGTGTGTGTGTGTGTGTGTTTTAACCAAAAAAAAAAAAAAAACAAAGACAAGGGGGATCGATCCAGAGCTTTATTTTGTGGGCGTTCTCCTCCTGCTGTTTCCTCTTTTAACCCTCTCCTCTGATTCCACGCTCCACTTCTCCTCCCCAGAGTCATTGGAAAAGGCAAACGGACGAGGCCCACAATGCCAGTAGGGAATAGAAGCACATTCACAGCAAACGTTTTATGTGATAATCTAGCCGCCGGAATATTCGGCGCCCACCCACGTCGGCGACCTTTGATGGAGTGTCATGAAAAGCTGGCAGCCGACGTGCCAGAATGCAGATCACTTCGATAAGCCAGAGCGTGTCGTTTTTTTCTTTCTTCATCCATCCACAAAGGTACGGATGGCGGTGCCACCGTGTGTACAGCCGTAGTGCCAGCTCCACGGCCCTCGCTGTCCACGATCTGCTCGCTCATCCATGTGCGCTTGGCACCGGGTGCCAAATCTCCCTGGTATTTTTCTCTATCTAGTTCTCTCTCTCTTTCTCTCGCTCCCTTTTCTCTCTCTCTCTCTTTCTCTCTCTCTGCTATTGCAGTAGGTGTGAGACCGATTTTACTGAGGGATTTAGTGGAAATCAGAGAGGTTTGGCACTGACTTGTTTCCCCACTTTCTCTTCCTCTGCCATGTTAAGCACCTGATGAGCTGGAGAGTCCATTTCCATTTTCCTCTCCTTCTTCTCCATCCTTATGCCATTCTGTTTCCTCTCCTTCTCCATCCTAATGCCATTCTGTTTCCTCTCCTCCATCCTAATGCCATTCTGTTTCCTCTCCTTCTCCATCCTAATGCCATTCTGTTTCCTCTCCTTCTCCTCCATCCTTATGCCATTCTGTTTCCTCTCCTTCTCCTCCATCCTAATGCCATTCTGTTTCCTCTCCTCCATCCTAATGCCATTCTGTTTCCTCTCCTCCTCCATCCTAATGCTATTCTGTTTCCTCTCCTTCTCCATCCTAATGCCATTCTGTTTCCTCTCCTTCTCCATCCTAATGCCATTCTGTTTCCTCTCCTCCATCCTAATGCCATTCTGTTTCCTCTTCTCCATCCTTATGCCATTCTGTTTCCTCCCCTGTTGTTGTTTTTCTCCTTCCCGCCGTGAGCTGCCTCCCGCTGCTGCTCTGCGTCTCAGGAGTGGCGTGGTTGCCGTGACATGCCTACAGGACTCCCCAGGGTGTGTTTCAGTGTGGGGCTGCTGATAGCGTGTGCCGCCGCTCCACACTCCATCTTTAACAGTCCCCATAACTGGCACTTAGCAAGCAGACAATGATGAACTCTCTCTATCTATCTCTCTCTCTCTCTCTCTCTGCCTCTCTTCCTCACACACAAACACATACACACACTTTCTCACTCACACGTGCACATACACTCACACACTCACACACATAGTAATATATGCAGGCACACAGGGCTGTAGTACTCGAGTCCGGACTCGAGACCGTTTTTCTACGGTCTCGGACTTGTCTCGGACTCGCTAGTATTTGGACTTGGTCTTGTCTCGGTCTCGGCCACTGGTCTTGCCAAATATGGCTTTTGGTCTCGACCGAGTCCAGGTGTTTTTAGGGCCATCAAAATTAACGTGTTAATCGCCGCGATTCATTTTGAAATACATAATGCGTTACAAAACACTCAATAGTGTTTACCTTTGTGGGGGGCTGATGTCACGTAACGGAGGCCGCAAAACCTAAAACCGCAAGCCTGAGAGTTTATTTTACTGTCTGTGGAGTTAGCTGAAGATAAAGAGGAACCAACATTTAGCCAAATAGTAGCTTTACTGCAAACTGCTTTTCACTCTTGTTAGATAACGTTTACAATGTCAAAATGCACCAACAGCAACAGTTACATAAAGACGATACTTTTCGGGTCCTCTCCATTAAGATCCAACTTGAACATACTCCATTTAATTGAGAGCGTGTCTGAGCGCACACGAGAAGGAGAGAAAACGATTGGCAGGCTCCAGCTGGCTTGGCGTTGTTGATTATAATTGATATCTCCTTTTTAATATAAGAAACTTATAAAAGGAAGGCAACAAAGACGAGGTTAGAGGAGATTGCGGATTTATCCGATTTCCACTACTGACCAGTTATAAACATGTATGACATGTAGGCTGCACTCACTGTGATTTGAAAAATGGACAAAAATATGAAGAGTTGTCTTTGCCTTTGTGTAATGGAACTGGTGAGTCTTGAAGTCTTCAATAATTTGTTTACATGAAGCACATATTATGCCGATTGAAACACATTCCATTCAGATAGCTAGGTGACTGGCTCAGGCTCATCATTCACTTTTAATTGCAAACAGAAAATGTCTAGCTAGCATCATGTCATTACATGCTTCTATTTCCAAAGGAATGAAAACTGTTTATACCAAGTTAATATCATGCTTATCATTGTTAATATTGTACAATACATGTGGTACAAACAATATTAGAGCTTGTGGACTAGCTATAGGCTATATTTCAATGGAGCTGGTAAAAAAAAGATCATTATGAGAACGTGGCCACAATGGGCTTAAAGTGACAGTGCACCATTTACAAATGAGTTAAACAGCATCAAATGTGTAGTATTTCTTAAGAAATGAATACTTTAAAACACAATTACTGTGTCAGTATTATCATTTAAATAATATAAAAGTGTTTTACTTTTACCTTTGTGGTTACTCATTAATTTTGTGATTTATGTTGTATTTAATATGCCATTTAAGAAGCTTTAGTCTTTAGGAACTTTTTAATTGCGGTTAATCGAGATTAATTCATTTCAAAATATATATTTTGAATCGTTTGACAGCCCTATAATAATATTGGAGAAGGGGAATGGCTACACTTACAAATCCTGGGTGTGTTCACACTGTTTTTGCTTTTAGATAATAATAATAATAACCCAAAATGATTGTCTTGATACTGTCATGCATAAGACTTTTTTTCCTATCCTGGACTCGGTCTTGACTCGGACTCGAACCTTTTTGGACTCGGTCTTGTCTTGGACTCGAACCTCTTTGGACTCG